>NW_007731249.1:22495-49995 GCF_000696425.1 Galeopterus variegatus | reverse complement strand
CAACTTAAATAGTCTAAAGAAAGAGGGAGGGGCATCCATATTATGTCAGTGCCCTAGAAATGACAATGAAGCAACACAAAATTGCACAGTTGCAGCCATTCTCTACAAAGGTACATGCACTTGGGCAAACCATCCCCAGGAAGATATTTCTTACAGGAGTCAGTCTGCATAAGGCCCTTTGAACACCAGTCTGAGCAAGGCAGTTGAATATTATGGAGAAAAACTGCTCAAAGATGATACGTGACTACACAATATAGGCTGTGTGTGTCCATTTTTTAAAAATAGAAAAATGTATATTAGAGAAAGTCTGGAAGGTTATTAATCAAAATTAACCATGATTATATCTGGGTGGTGGATTTGCTAGTGATTTCTAGTTTATTCATTTGACTTGTATGTATTTTCTATATTTTCTATAATAAACATGTATTTCTTTCATACCAGCAAAAAAGAATTTTAAAAATTACAAGACACCTCTGATTGTGCCAGGGAAGAAAAAGCAATAGCAAAACAAACCCACTGAAGTCAGCCTTAGCAAAATCACAGACTCGATAGAGAATCACAAGTCAGAAGAAATGTTAGAGGGGCTCTACCCCAGCTGACGTATGAGGGTAAATCTGTTTGCAGAAGTCCCATAGCCACTTTGAAATGCCATGAGGATGACGTGTTCGTCCATCCATGCAGATAAACCGGAAGTGACTTGCACAGAAGTGAGGGCAGAGTGATGAAAGGGCTCGTCCAGGCCTCTAGAAGCAAGCCCTGTCACACTGACCCAACCCAGGCCAGCCTGCTGGATCCTACCTGGTCCCCTCTGGAGTCCTTGCCCTAGTCCCTTGGGCAACCCCGGCTTTGCTGGGGGAACAGTTGATGCTTGTGTTTCCTTTGGCTGTGGTAAGAAACAGCTGTACAACCCAAATCACATTAAATAAATTAGTGGCTCCTGAGTGGGTTCCATGGCACAATTTCTAATTCATACAATGTCTCCAGTTTTGCTATTTCAACTAAATCATTTATCAGTCCCTTCTCAGATGTCAGTAAATCTCAGCATCTGGGACCTGTAAATATTAAAATAAGAAGCTATAAAAAATATTAGTAAACCAATTAAAAACTCAAATAGCAATAAACTCTGCTTGCATTACACCTAAAATACAAAAACAGACCCTCCTCTGGAATTAAATAAACATTCCATATCAGCAGTTTTTCAAAGAGGTTTTTCTTCTCCAAAGAGCTCCTGGTCTCCCATCTAGTACCGTGGTAAGCTGGAGATCACTTACACATTAGGTAAGAAGGAATAAAGGATGGAAGAAACCTAAATTTCTGACCCCAGAAAGCAAATGTGACCAATATTTGGTTGTAAGAGTTGGGAAATTGCCTAGAAACTATCAGTATCATTTGAAAAAAATCTAGATCGAATCACAACTGGGAATTGATTGATATTTACCCAAATCAAATTTAGAAGATGCACAATTATCATCATTAACCACAATAATAAGGATGGGGAACTACCATTCTATGGAGTTCTGCCATTTACAAAGTGCTTTCATTTATTCAAGCCTCACAACCACCCTGCAAAGTAGATAGAGTTGTGATTATTTCCAATTTTTAAGATGAGAAAACTGGGGCTCCGAGATGTTGAGTGGCTTTCTTGAGGAGGGCACACAGCTAATGGGACAGTGCTGACACCTGAACCCAGATCTTGAACTCCAGGTCCATTTCCTTTGCTCTACGATCTGCTTCAGGTATGACACCGGGACAAGGGGCCAACATACAGTAAGATTCTATTATGCGCCTGCTGCCTTGTCAGCAATGTGGATTTCTGACTCTCGTTAATCCCGTGACCATCCAAGTTTATATTTCCATTAAAAATGACTTCCTCCTCTCCTTCACCTCCACACATATGGAGCTCACTGAGTCATCCCAAAATGGGAAATGCAGCTCAGGATGTTTAATTAAAAGGAACATCTCCTTTTTGCCAAAATTCCACATTCTAATCCTGATACAAATAGAAAGAACAGGTGGTTTCTGAAAAGCAAGGAGGTGGAAATACTAGTAATCTCCAACTTGCAGAATACTTTATACAGATTTCATATTTGCTGTGGAAGAGACCTCTTCACTGGGTATCATTCAGTTGGGGTGCAAGTCATGTGAGTGGTAGAAAACCAGGCATCTGGGCTCTTGTGTGTCCTGGTCAAGGGAAAGGAGTACCTTACTTCCTACTGCCATGTACTGGGAGACAGGGGAGGGCACGACGGAAAAGCTAACACTCAGATGCAGTGGATAAGGGACACTCATGCTCCCTAAATGTCCCACATTCTGGGCACTCATGTAACTCCAACGACAAGTCAGGCAGGAGCTGCGGCTTCCATTTTTATAGATGAGGAAAGTGAGTTTCAGAGAAGTTGTCCCTTGCTCAGAGACACACGACTCAAGAGAAGCCATGTCAGGATTCGGACGCAGGTGAATTGACGTTCATATAAATTCAACTTCATCACCCTGCCCCTTGGAAGAGCGAGTGGGAAAGCCCAGGCTTGTGACAATCTGAGTGGACATGAAGAGAAAGCTGAGGACATGGTCACCTAGGTTCACTTCTCTTGCACACTGAGCCCTCACCGGTGGCAGAGACGGCACAGAAGGACAAGAAATACAGAAATACAAAACATAATGGAATGGACCAGAGACCCTCTAAGACCCCTTCCAGCTCCAGCGTTCAACCACTGTAATTGCTCCGCTGCAATGCCCCATCCAGTGGCCTCAACTCTTGGGATTGCTCAGGGTTGGGAGTGGAGCTAATCTCAGTTTGCATGAGATGCGAGGTCAGAGGAATGTCAGATACACACCCCTTTACAAGAGCTGGGTTTGGGCCTTTCTTCGGGGAAGGGGATGTGGAGGAGGGATGGGAGGGGTAGAAGGATTGTATTTTCTGTCTTCACAGGGCTCGGTGTGAGCAGGCAAGTCCAGCAGAGGACCTCAAACTTGGCAGAAATTTCCATCGAGGCCTTCTCTCCTGCTCTCTGTGCATAGTGTTCTCTTTCACGGGGCTCCTTGGGCCTGTGAAATGAGCTTTCACGTCCTCTGTACAGCGTTGGTTTCTCTAACATGCTGAAAACAGGAGAAACTTCCATAGCCATGTTTTCCCTCAGGCTGAAGAGGGAGGCTACCCTCAAAAGAGGCGGTGGCCCAGCTGTCAAACCCAGCCATTCACTGGGAGGACACCTGAGATAAGCCCACAGGTACGGCAATGTCACAGAGAACCAGGGAGCTAAAAACCCAGTCTGCAAGGCTTCCCTGAGCTTTGGGAACCAAGGACTTTCCTCTGATCCTCATTTGGTACCTAGTAGACCTTTCTGGGGCTAAGAATAGAGCATCTGTATGATCAAAACTGCATCAATAACTATTTTTTGAGCATCGGGATCTGAGAGCTGGGTGCTGGGATACAGCAAAAGCGGAACAGATGTGGTCCCTGGAGCTTCCTGTCTCTAGTTGAGAGAGTAGCACAATAGAAGAATAATCTGAGCTCTATATGCAATTTTAAACTTTCTAATAGCCACATGGAAAAAGTAAAAAGATGAAATTAATTTTAATAATATCTTTTCTTTAACCCAACATACCTCAAACACTATTATTTCAATATGCAATCAACATAAACATTATTCATGAGATAATTTACATTCTTTTTTTGTACTAAGCCTTCAAAATATGGTATATATTTAAACCTTACAGTGCATCTCAATTCACATTAGCCATACCGTATTGGACAGCGCGGCTCTGGACTATGAAGATGGGGGATGAGGGGACAGTGAGAGGTGATGGCTTTTAGAGGGAAATTGTGAAATAATGTTACCACCAATAATAATATTTATTAAGCAGTTACCACGTGCCAGCCACTCATGTGATCCTCCCTAAAGAACCCAAAGAGATTGTCATTCTCACTTTGCAGATGGGGAAAGGTGAGGCACAGAGAGGCCACATCGCTTGTGCAAAGTCCCACAGCTGGTAGATGCTGGCATACAGATGTGGAACCCACAGCCTGTACATTTTTCCACTGCACCATCCCAGCTCTTGAGCACAGAGCCAGACAGACCCTCCTCAGCCCTTCTGCTGTGGATTGGTTGAATTGCATCCCCAAGGTTTCTATATTAGAAGTTTAATCCCCATTGTAATTGTTGAGGGTGGGAAATCCTATTACGGTACGTGGGGCCTTGCAGAGGTGATTAGATTGTAGGACCGTGCCCTAGTGAATGGGTTAATAATGGTGGTCAGGGGCGTGGCTCTGAGGGCTTTAAAAGAAGAGCATGTGAGAAGTTAGTCTCTCTCTGCTCCACCATCTTCTGCTATGTGAAACCCCTGGGTCACTGTGGCCACTACCAAGACCCTCACCAGATGTGTTCCCTGGACTTTGGACTTCCCAGTCTCTGAAACTGTATGCAATAAATTTTGTTTTCTTACAAATCACCCAATTCTAGGTATTTGGTTATAAGGAACAGAAACGGACTAATACATCCTCCAATCTTCCTCTTTATGATGGAGATCATATGAGAGAATGCATCTGAAGCCCTTGGTAAGCTCTGAAGTGTTTCATGTTGAATATGAAGTCTACTAAGTGAGGTAGGAGTGGTCTATAACATACCCTTTGCAGACAGACTGCCTAGGTTCAAATCCTGGCTCTACCACTTACGAGCTGTGTGACCTTAGGTAAGTTCCTTAACTTCTCTGTGCCTCAGCTCACTTGTCTGTACAATGGGAGTAATAAATGGAGCCTCCCTCAAGGGTCATCATGAAGATTACATGAGTTAATAAAAATGAAATGCCTAGCACCTTGCTTGGGACCTAAGGAGCCACCAACAGGGAGCAGCGTCTCATGCTTACAGTGTAATAGGGTACAGAAGCTGTGGTGTGGGTTGGACAAGTATATCTGGGAGGAGGAGGATGGGAGCAGAAGGCAAAGAGAAAGGCCCATCATCAACCCACTACAAGCAACACAATTATAGACCCCAGAGCTGCTTCCCATCCCCTGATAAACAAGATGAAACGTAAGTTATGTGCTGTCATGAGTTGAACTCTGTCCCTCCAAAATTTCTGTGCCGAAGTCCTAACCCCCAGTACCTCAGAATGTGGCTATATTTGGAGGTAGGCTCTTTACAGAGGTAATCAATTTAAAATGAGGTCCTTAGGGCGGGCCCTAATCCAGTATGACTGGTGTCGTTATGAGAAGGGGACATTTGCACAGAGAGAATGCCATGTGAACATGAAGCCGGCCATTGGGAGGTCTGGGACAGCTCCTTCCCTTGCAATCCTCAGAGGGCACCAATGCTGCCACACCTTGATCTTGGATTTCCAGCCTCCAGAACTGTGCTGTGTAAGCCCCCAGTCAGTGGTACTTTGCACCCAGCAGACTAATGCACATGCAGACACACATCCCTCCTCATCTCCCCGAGCACGAGGCGCTGTGCAAGGGCACTGCAGAAGGGACCGTCAGCCAGCGCCCGCCCCATCCACACAGTGCGCTTGTAAAACTGTCTCCTCGGCCAGCTTGCCTCGGCGGGTCTGTCGCTGTGGAAAACTACCCAGGAAGGTGGGCTGCGTCCCTGAACACTGCTCACTCTGTTTCCCCTGCTACCTTCAAAATCCCCCTCTGTCAAGTGAGAATGAAATAAAGCGTGTCTTTATTTGGGTCCAGGCTCCCTTGGACACCACGCTCCAGCCTGAGCCAAGACAGACACAGTTGCTCATTGAGCAAGGTCCTCTGTGTGCTCCCAACACACTACACTGGAGCCCGGGGACCCTCCAAAATGCAAGCATGGCCATGGGAGTCCTGAGAATGAAGGTGGCAGAAGCCGCGCAGGTAGCCAGAGCCACAATTATCTGTTTATTCAAACACATGGGGCACTCGGAAAGTTATAAAGAAAATCCTTCCCAAATCCCAGCAATTTGAGATAATTATTGCTAAATTTTCCAAGCTGTGAAATGCAACACGCATTATTTCTCACATGCTGCTCAGAGAAAGAAAATGAACATGGGAGGGGGAAAAATTGCCTGCGAACGATTCTGATGGGTTTTTCTCATTTGTCATGAAAGAAAGAAGGGCCCGTGACTCCCAGATCAATTCTCCATCATTATTTCTCACATGCTGCTCAGAGAAAGAAAATGAACATGGGAGGGGGAAAAATTGCCTGCAAACGATTCTGATGGGCTTTTCTCATTTGTCATGAAAGAAAGAAGGGCCCGTGACTCCCAGATCAATTCTCCATTCCTGAAAGCTGTTGTGTGACGGGCGGGTGGGTTCCTGAAAGACCTCACGTTCTTCTCCATGAACAGCTTGTCAGTTTCTAATCAATCATGCCTTCCACCCAGGAGAAATAGCTAAACATAGAAAGTGCTGTATTTTAAAATGCAGATCACTGACAATGACTTAAAATGGGGGTAAACGGTCATTTAAGGTGAAACCTTCAAAGTTTATTCTTTTTGTTGCTCTCCCAGAGATCCTAGACCAGGGAATATGACTCCACTCGGTAGTTCCATAACTGGAAAAACAAATTGGTATGGTGGCCCGGGACTGTGCTGACAGCCCAGAGACCCAGAGCTGAGGCTGCGCTCCACGGTTTACAAGCTTTGTGGCTTTCAGCAACTCACTTAATTTCCCTGGGCCACACTTTCTTCATCAGTTTTTTTTTTTAAAAAAGACAAAGTTCGATTAGGCAATGTCTAAAGGTCCTTCCCAGCATGTTGTCCTTTTGCAAGGAATGGCATGTCATTATATATCAGACGCGATGAAAGGTCCCCAGTGTGAACTAGAGGCAGGGACCCGGGCTGGGTCGCCTCTGTAATCTCAGCATTCAGAGGGGGTTGTTGAACAGAAGGACAGATAATAGGGACAAAGTAAGGACTTTGTCTTCCTTTCTTTTCCACTGTCCCCTTTCTCCCAACCCAACAACCCCCTCTGAGGTTGTGAAGAGATTTTGTAAGTGTGTTTTACTCTATTATCTTGCTGGCTGGGGGCAACGTTCCAATACTCCCAGAAGGGGCCACTTGCGCATTAGACCAAACACAGTGAGCCCGGGACTGAGGATGTCCTGGGGTTCAGATTCCTTCACCAGCACACCACACACGGCCTCATCATAGGATGCGACCCAGATGATGGAGGTGGATCTACACAAACTTACTGTGGCCACTTGAGACTGAAGCTTTGTGCTGTGCCGAGGACAGGGCCACTATCTTTAGTCTGTGAAAACAGACCCAGGACCTCCGTCCCAAGCTAACCACTTCGTCTCAGTGCTGGGAAGCCTAGAGCTGGACTTGGGCAAAGGATATAAGACGAACAGGAGAAAAGAGGGAAATTGGATGGAGGTGAAAGAGAGGGCTAGACTTCGATTTAATTCAAGGAAAGCGCAACAGCAGGAGTGCTAATTACCTACCCAACATCTAGTTTCCCCTCTGTTCCTTACCCAAGAGAGCCTGATTTGATTGGGGGCTGTGAAGGTTAATTCTAGATGTCAGCCTGGTTAGATGAAGGAATGCTGGAAACCTGGTAAAGCAATCTTTTCAGGTGTGTCCATGAGGGTGTTTCCAGCAGAGATTACTATAAGAGTCTGAGTGGCCTGGGTGGGAAAGACCCACCCTCAGTGTGGGTGGGAACCATCCAATCTGCTGGGGGTCCAGAGAGAACAAAAGACAGAGGAAAGAGGTGAAGCTCGCTCTCGATCGGCTGGAGCTGGGACACACTCTTCTCTCCTGTCTGTGGACATCAGAGCTCGAGACTCTTCAGCTTTTGGGTTCCAGAACTTACACCCAGGACACCATCAGCTTCCCTGGTTCTGAGGCCTTCGGACTTGGACTGAGCCACACTACCAGCATCCAGTTTATAGACGGCCTATTGTGGGACTTTTCTTCATAGCCACGTGAGCTAATTCCCCTAATAAATCCCTCTCATATAATTATAACATATCCTATTGATTCTGTCTCTCTGGAGAACCCTGAATAATACAGGGGCAGATGCTAAATTTCCCAATACCCCAGCAGTAGCCAACCAACACAGTTCTGTACAATGAAGTGTAAGGAGAAATCTTCTGGGGTTTGTTCAGAAAGTTTTGCTTTCAAGGTCTAGGCACTGCCCCTTTTGTCTTGCATCCCTTCCTCCTTCCTGCTGCCTGGAATTCAGACATGATGGCTGGTGCTCCAACAGCTATCTTGCAACCATGAGGGAAAAACTAAGAAAGAAACGGAAACTTCAGTTCTGACATTTTTGAGCTTCCAACACAACAAGAATCTCAACTTTGCACTTCTCAAGACAAGAGAGAAAAAACCCTCTGGATTTACATAAGCCACTATACTGTGGGGTAAGGGAGGAGGTCTCTGTCACTTAGATCTGAATGGGCCCATCCTGGTTTGACACATGAGCACAGTACCCCCATTACACTCTGGAACTTTCTAATTCAAATATGTCCCTTTAGTTCAAAACAAGTACTTTTCTACTTTTTTTTTTTTTTTTTTTTTTTTTTTTACCAAAATCTCTTATCCACTTCATGTAGCAGCACTGTTTCTCTGTTAAACTGACTCCCCGGAAAATTCCATCAGAGCAGCAAGGACTGGAAAAGGCAGTAAGCTTTGGCCATGAAAAGCAAGAAGGCCCCTGCCTCCCATACACCTTCCTCAGATCCTGAGAAAAATTGTCCTGGTCAGATGGGTCATAAACAAGAAGACCATTCCCCCTCCTCTCCAGCCTAAAGATCCTCCTCAAGCCTGGGGTTTTTGAGCAAAGGCCAAGGGGTCTTCAGGGGAGTGAGAAAAGAGAAGGAATCCATCCCCAGCTGTCCTGCTGAGGCTGGAGGGGCAGAGCTGCCTCCACACTGGCATCTCTTAAATCAATCAGGAAAGAATTAAAAGAAACGCTGTGAAGTGGAAAATACCTGCCCATGCGTCCAGCTCGAAAGTCAGGGGCATTTGCACCAAGCAGCTGGAAGCCTGCTCCGAGCTCTGCCAAGTCACTCACCCCTCCACCCAAAGCAGAGCATGTGGAAACTTCCCCATCAATGCGACAAAGCCCTCTGCCATTTCCAACAGCTATGACTGGGCATAAATGAGCCCCATCCCCATCCCACTTTCTGAGCATTTCCTAGAATTCCATGAAGGGATGAGGGAGACAGACAGACATCCAAGACATACATGCAAACAGCCAAAGGATGAGAGAAGTGAGAACTAACTGCATGTTCCTTATTTGCCCGACTCTGTGTCAAATGTTTCACACTTATTTCATTTAGTCCCTGAAATGCGGATGCTATGACCACCTCGGTTTTGAAGATGGAGGGGCTAGTGATCTCATGATGAGTTCCATACTTCGGGGAAGCTGGCAGTGGGAATGAACAGAGAGTAGGGGTGGGAGCTCATGGCTGTCTTGGCTCACTTCTGCAGGAAGGCTAGAGGCTCATATCCTCTGAAGGTGACCTTGAATCACCTAGCCTCGGCAGCATGCTGGGCTTGTCGGGCACTGATCCCTTGTTCCTGGTGAGTGACCAAGCCAAAGTCTCCAGAGCACTGAGTTGGGGCAGGGGATGGCACAGGAGGTATGACACCCCCCCCCCAATAGGAATGGCACAGGAAGCTTTCCCAGGAGGCAGACCCCTCCTCTGGGTTCTCTGTGCTGAGTATCATCCCCAGGAGAATCAAGGACCTGGGGAGCTGCACCTCCATACACTTTACAACCCTCTCCACATGCTTCTATGTACTTGGCCACCTCCTGCTGTGCCTGTGGTATCTTTCTGTTGATCTCCTCAGCATCTCATTGTGACAACCAAGCAGCCTCTCTCACACTCCCAGCCCTATGCATTTTTTATAAAACTCTATGGGGAAGAGCCGATGGAAAAGTCTCTGGGTTCACCAAGGGCTAGGATAAGCTGGATGATTCTGAACACTGGGGGTTATTGGTCTAAGACTCCAGTAGCTGCTGGTGGCCAGGGGGTTCCCTCCCCTGACTTCTCTGGCCAAGGCTTCAAAAAGCTCCTTCCTGAAGGCAGGGCCTGTCTTCTAGATCACCTCTGCATCCCCAGCACCCAACACACAGTAGGTGCTCAATAAACACCTGTGAAACGAAGGCCGTAGCCTAGCGCCCCTTACCTCACCATAGGAAGGCAGCAGACGGCACACATGGTGCCCGGCACACGTTATAGTCTGCAGCTGGGAAACCAGCTGCACGTCCTTCATTTGCTAAAGACCATGGGGTCGGGGTGGGGTAGGGTGGGGTGGGGGGCATTCAACTGCCCTGGGAGCAGCATCTTGGCCCTGGCAGGTGCAAAGGGCACTGACACATAAATACTGACCTCCTGGGGTTCTTCAGTCTGACTATGCATCTGCTGCTCAGGAATTACAGGCCCAGCGCTGGACTGTCCGGGGTCAAATTCTGGTTCTGCCACTGCCTGCTATGTGATCTTGGGCATGTCACTCACCCTCCATGAGCTTCCAGTTCCTCACTGAAGATAATGGTAGAACCTATTTTATAGGGTTGTTAACATGATTGAATGAGCTTATGTACAATGACAACAGGGATACAGATCTTAGACCAGCACCTGGCACATGGGAAGGACCCATCTAAGTGTGGGTTGTTACATCGTGGGGTTGCTGTGATGGGGGCTCACACGGAGCTCCTACTCAATGGGAGATGCTGTTTTTCTCCTCAGGTACTTAGACTCACACACACTGCCCCTCCTGCTAGTATATAATTTGGCACACAGAGAAGGGGGTGCTGAAGGTGGCGGCTGACACGATATCTACCGTGTCAGATAGGTACTGATACCGTACCGATAGGTACTCGGTAAATATTTATTTAAGAAGGGTAAACTCAGGTGGAAGCAATCCAAATGTTCATGGACAAAGAAAACATGGCATATACCTACAATGGAATATTATTCACTTAAAAAATATGGAAATCCTGTCATATGCTATAACATGGATGAACCTTGAGGACATTATGCTAAGTGAAATAAGCCAGTCACAAAGATAAATACTGTATGATTCCACTTACATGAGGTATCTAAAGTAGTCAAACTCATAAAATCAGAAAGTAGAATGGTGGTTGCAAGGGGCTGGGGGGAGGGAGGAATGGGAGGTTATTGTTCGATGGGTGTAGGGTATCACTTCTGCGAGATGAAAGAGTTCTGGAGATCTGCTGCATAGCAATGTGCATACCTAACACTACTGAACTGTACACTTAAAAATGGCAAAAAAAAAGTAACTGCCTCCCTAGAGAGAAGGGCCTCGGGCAAAGCACTTTGACCCAGATGAAAAGGGGACCATTCCCCACAGCGTGGGTGGGAAGCACGGTCCAGCAGGCCAGCAAGCCCACCTTGTCGGCCAGGACAACGCTGCCCTGAGCAAAGCCACTGGCCCTTTGGATCCTTTGCTTCCACAGGGGACACAGCTCAGGATCAAAACCAGCAAGACTCATCCATCAACAGCCTCATTTCAGCAGGGAGCTGTGTGGGGCCTCGGTTCTTCCCCCAAGGCGAGCAGGGTGGCCCTTCCTGGGCCACGTTTGTAAATCGGGTCCTCTGTCTTGGGCCTTATGAATTTAACAGTTTCCCCGCCATGGCTGGGCGAGTAAACAGTAAATACAGCAGTTGTAAAATATTTCCTAAATGATCCCGAATGTGTGCTCTGTTCTCCAGTGGCAGCCCACAAAGTACACACCAGCGATCGTCTGCTAGCAAACTGGAAATCCTTCCCACTGAAGACACGCGGCTTCCCTCGCCTGGTCCTGCTCCCTCTGGTCTTCCTGTAGCCGCTGGGACTTGGGACACAGCATCGGCTGCTGCTGCAGGAGCCGGCAGGCTCGACTCATGGGGAAGCTGCTTTCCTTTGTGTAATTAGATCAATTACCCTGCTGCTGACAATTACTGTCATTGCCCGGTGCCATTTTTAGTTTATTTGGCGGTTATTCAAAATCAAACCACGAGTTTGATTGCACTGAAAATGTACATGACTGTCAAACACACTAAAGAATCTCTGCATTTTTCATGAATTGGGGGAAGGGGGGAAGGATGGAATGGTCATGGATTGGGGATTGTGTAGGGTACAGTCACACATGTGATGTCCCTCATGACTCACAAAACTGCTAAGCGGGTATACTTATCCCTACCCTACAGATGAAGAAACTGAGGTTCAGAAAAACTGCCTTCCTTGTCTAATGTCACCTTGCCAGTAAATCCAGGATTCAGTGGCATTGCTCATGCAGGGAGAGAAAGAGAAGGAAGTGCTAACTCTCTATGAGGAGAGAGTGAGGTAAAAAGCACAGTGCAGGGGACACCTCCAAAACAAGGCCATGAAGGCCTCTGGGAGCAAGACCCAGGCACAAGAAAAGCAACGGGTCAGGTTAGCAAGAGCTGGGATTGGGAGGACTCCAGAGGCAGGAGAAAGAACTAGTTATTTTTTTAGAATAAGGGACAAAAGAGCAATAAAAGAAGAAATAAGGGTGCTGGGTTGGGACTCATGGGCTCTGGTCTTGTTTCCTCAGAATCTTCCAGAACGACCTTGGGCAAGTCGCTTCTGGTCAGTTCTCTCCCAGGCACTGGTCACTTGGACCAATGTTGGTCCAAGTCTGGGGAACCCCAAATAGGACTGGCCCTGGGGGGAGGGGAGGGAAGAAGAGGCTGAGCAGGGGGCTCTGGGTTTCTCCCTTGCCCACCCCGACCCTTTTAACAGGATTCCAAGGTAATATTTCGTTCAAAGCATTTTTCTTCTCAAAAACGGTGGAGGGTAGGGGTGGGGAAAACTTAAGGTGTTGCAGTAATGCCACAAGGTGCCCTGAACAGAATAGGTGCTCCATACATGCTAATGAAATTATACGCATCCGAACAGCCTCCATTTCAAAATGAGCAAACCAGGGCGTCACATTCTTGGCTCACATTGAACATTTTCAGGGAGAACCCACAGTTCATTTTCACGTGAACCGACACCAAATTTCAAATCAGGTCTTTTCCATCCGGTATTAATTTTTTAATGCAAATAAGCAATGAGCACAAAGCTCTAGCTTAATTTAGAAATTAATCTGATAGTGGTATGCTAGATGGCTTTGAGCCAGGAGAGCAATCAGCAACAGGGCTACCAGACAGGGGGTCCTGAAAAATGCAGGTTATCGAAAGCCAGTTTAGCTATTTAAGAATGGGGCTAAAAGCTAAGAATAATAATGATGACTAATAAATACTATGTGCTAAGCTCTTCACAACTACTAATCATTTAACTCTTGTAACAACCCCATAAAGTAGGGCAATTATGATCTGTGACTTGCCCATGATCACAGGATGCAGGGTGCAAATCCTGTTGCCAAGCCCCCATTCTTAACCACCTCCTACTGGCTAGTCTCTCCAAAATGCTGACCAAGGGAGTGCCTACTGTGTGCAAGACCCTGGGTCAAAGGTCACCAAGCACTACTGTGCCTCCCACATTTTAGGCTCAGCTCAAATTTCCTTTCCAATTCCCATCCATGTGCAATCGTCTCATTGGCTGGCAAAGGCTTGGATAAGTACCTGGTCCCCTCTTTACTGCCCTGGAGACTTTGTGCTCACCATCACCATTGGCTCCTCCCTTCTGGGTCCCCCCACTACCACACTGTGCCTGAGTCTCTGATGTGAATAAGAAGAGTATTTGGGTGACCCTTCTAGGGACCCCTCTCACAGACGCGGGCTCCAATCAGCATGATTAACTTGGCAGCGCCTGAGCATCACAGGGTTGATTAGGTATTTCAATCATGGCACCTAGAGGTACGAAGAATAAATAGAGAATTCCCCACCTGGAAGAGAAATGTAGAAGGAATTCCTCAAACCCTGGCTGCAGCTCAAGGAAGGAGAGCCCGACACAAGAGTTGGGCCAAGTATTCCCATGACCCTGGGACCTTGGCGGATCCAACCCCTCCTCCACCTCTGGGACCTCCCTAGCACAAGGTCATCCAGGCCATAGCTCCATTGTGGGAACAATCCAAAGGAGGTAGACAAAAACAAACCAGAGAAGTTTCTAAATTTTTTTACCACGTGTCTAGCACTGAAGACAGACTGAGTAATTTTCATGATTGCAAAACGCTGAGTTGAAAGTAATGTCATGATGAGCAACTCTCTCCCTCTCACCCGCCCTCTTGCCTCCCCCAAACTTCCTCCTATCCTGGCCATATGCATTGTGCATTGCAGGAGAAATCTTCTAGAACCCAGTAACTGACGAGTGACTCTTGGTGCTCAGGGCTGCGAGGACACAGCTTTCAGGGGTACCAGGTACCTTGAGGGACACCAGCGTGCTGTGTCCATCAACAGCAGCCTCTGCATACAATTTACTAAGATCTTGAAGGTGACCTCTGCTATGTGAGCTTCCCCCTTCTTGCCTACTTTGTATGCACTGACACAAAACTCATAATTTGCCAGACACGCTATACTCCTGGGCAATTGTTCAGATGAGTTGGTGTGTTAAAGATTTTCTTCTTTTTTTTTTTTAAAAAAAATGATTGCTCCATTGTGGAAGAAGGCATTGAAACCTTCTTACAGAAACCACAGCAGCTCACAACCCTTAGGTGGGTATAGACTGCTTTTAGAGAAAAGCACTGGGAGTTGAGAGTAAAACAGATTGGAGTCTAATCCTAGCTCGGCTACTAATTTTGGGACCTCAGGCAGGCTACG
This sequence comes from Galeopterus variegatus, assembly GCF_000696425.1. Lineage (NCBI taxonomy): Eukaryota > Metazoa > Chordata > Mammalia > Dermoptera > Cynocephalidae > Galeopterus > Galeopterus variegatus. The sequence goes on along the minus strand of NW_007731249.1, from coordinate 35,353 downwards.
GAGCCTTTCCAAACTCATTTTCCCTGGCCTGAAAGAGACTCAGAATCACACACGCCTAACAGACTGGCTATAAAAATTAGCACTGCCTTCCTTGTTCATGGAAAATACTTAACACGTGATAGCTAATACTACTGTTATAATTATTAATAATAACAAAATCACCCCACATTAACACCATGGCAGAGGTTAGCTACTTCTGTTCTGATACATCATTCTGTGCCCTATGGATGTTCCAAAAACATTGACAACTGAATGTGTTGGCTGTCCTCTGTTCCCTCTTCTCTCCACCCCCCACCCATTCTCCACCCTTCTCTGCTCTGCCCTGTTCCCCAGGAGGCTGACTCCTGGGGCCACATCAGCCAGGCTCCATGCTGGCTGCTGGGTGACTTCTCTTTCAGTTTGGCCAATAAGAGGAACAGCAGAAAATGGAGGACAGAATGAGAGAGAGAGAGAGAGAGGAAGAGGGTGACCGCATCTCTGAGATGAATTCTGTATCCTGTCAGACCCTGCTAACCCACTGAACCACAATGATGTTTCCCTCAGGGGATAATCCATGAAAATGCTCACAGGAAGTGGTCCAAAGGGGAGCCAGCTTTGGGTATGGCCTGAAATGACTTTGCTCCTAAATTGCAACTTTGAAATCTTGGCTGGACTAAGTGAAACCAAATACAGACTAGGTACTTGGCCCACATCAGGTGCCTAAGGCTTTCAGGAATGTATGATGCCTATAACAGCAAAACAGTGGAAACAATATAGATGCCCAACAGTAGGGGATTGGTTAAGAAGTGACAGATGCAGAAACAGGATGGTGCAGTAGTCAGCCTCCAAAGTGGCTCCTCATGGATTTCACCTTGTATTCATGCTCTTGTATAGTTCTCCACACACCTCCCCCTGCAAAAAAACTGGAACTGGGCTAACATATGTGACTAATAGAATAATGCCCAAGTGACAGCATGTGACTTCCAAAGCTAGGTCACAAAAAAGACACAGCTTCTGCCGGGCTCTCTCTCAGACCATTCACCCTGGGGGAAGCCAGCCACCATGTTGTGAGGACACTCAAGCAGTCCATGGAAAGGTCACTGGAGAAGCATACACTTGACAACCACATGAAGGTGCCACCTTGGAGTCCAGCCTTCAGATGACTGCAGCCCAAAGCAGGGTCCCCAGACCAGAACTGCCCAACCAAGCCACTCTCGAACTCCTGACCCACAAAAATCATAAGAGGTAATGATTATTGTTGTTTTAAGCTGTGAAGCTTTGGGAAGATTTGTTATATCCATAGATAACATATATACGAAAACATCACACTGAGGTAAAAACCTTATTTTGGAACAATACTTGGCAAAGTAAAAAACGGTTACAGTCTATTAAGTGAAAAGAACAAGATAGAAGAGGCGATCCCATTTTTTAAAAAAATGTATATTTTTATATTTTCATCAAAAGACATTAGAAGAAGATAAATTTAAATGTTTACAATAGTTATCCTTGAGTAAAGGAATCAAAGTCCTTCTAATTTTCTTTCAGTCTTTCTTTTTATTTTATTTTTTTCTTTTTGTCTTTTTTTTTTACTGACCGGCAACGGGACCGCAACCCTTGGTGCTGCGCCCGCACCGCGGTCAGCCAGTGAGCGGGAACCGGTCTCCACATGGGATCCGAACCCTCGGTGGCGCCCGCCGCACTCCCAAGCGGCGCACTCTCCAGTGCGCCACCGGGCCGGCCCTCAGTCTTTCTTTTTATCTGAAAAAAAAGTGCACTTAAAATAATAGATTGCCTGGTATATTTTTACATAAAGTGAAAATGTTTAGCTCCATTTTCAGGAGGAGCCTGTTGACTTCCACCAGGAAAACACAAAGACAATGTCTACTTTGCAGGCTGCACCTGGGTGCTCTTCCTCCCCGGAGGTCTAGGCTGGCTGGACAGCTATGCAGCAGTAGATAATCCATGGTGTCCTCCAGAGAATCTGAGGCTCTTGGAGGTGAGGGGGGACCTTCAGGAGGCTCCACTTGCAGCGTCAGGGCAATGGGTCACCCAGGCTTTTATGGAACGCTTCCTGTGATGGAGAGCTCACCTCCAGCCAGATCCAACGGCCTGCAACTCTCATTGGAAGAAATGTCTCAGTGAGAATGAATGGGCATCCCTCTTACTGCTGCTCAAACACAGAAGGAGCAGCTGGTCTGCAGGCTCCATGATAGCAGGCACCTGGCTTTCTTCACTGCTGTAACCTAAGCACCTTGCAGGGTACCAAGCACAGAGTAGGCACTCAAGAAATACCTGTCAAATGAATGACTGAACAAATGAATAGATGAATAAGCAGTATCTGCCAGGCTCTCAAGGCTCTGGCTATTCATTGTTGTGTCTGACACATCCAGTCCTGGCCTTCACTGAGCTGAGAGTCTGCCAGGGGAGATGGGCATAAAGAAATATGTGATTACCATGGTGATGAAGGCGTTCCAAGATGCCATGAGAAACTTGGTTTAGGGAAGTCAGGGATTGCTTCCCTGAAAGAGCGACATCTAAGATAAGTTCTAAAGAATAAGCAGGAGTTGGCTGAGTAAAGCGGGGGTGAGGGAAGATCACTGTAGGCAGACACGAGCACAGGCCAAGGCCATTAGGAGGCTGGGACAGTAGGGACACCGAGGAGCAAGAGGCCGGGCAGAAGCATCGAGGAGGAGCATAGTGAGGCTGCAGAGGCGGGTGCAGTGAGCCACCCAGGGCCTTGGAAAGTGTGAAATGCAGCTTCTCCCCACTGGAGGGGGAGGGAGTATGGACGCCATTCCCTGGGTCCCTTCATCAGGGCACGGCTGGCTGAGCTAGCAGCACCCTGCACAGAGACTCCGGAAAGGGACAGCAGAGGGCCCGGCACCAGCAAAGTGGGGCACAGTGTGGAGCCACCATCAAGGCCCCCAGAAGAACACATCTGCCGAGGTACCACGACAACCAGGTGACCATGCAGGTGGCACAGCTGGTGAGGGCAGAGGAAGACAGGAGGCGATGGGCACCTGCTGGAAGGCACGCCCTGACGGGGGTGACCTGCGCCCCTTCCGGAGAAAGAACTACGCTCGGTAAACTCATCTGCTTCGGTGCTGCTGTTTCTTCTTGTTTGGGGTTTGTTTATCCTTTCATTTCCTAGTTTAATTTCCTTTTAATAAAGCTCTAATCTTGTCTTGGCTCACCTAATGGGAAAAGGGATTAGTCCACAGCTAAGACAGGAGGAGGGTGGAGGGAAGGGCTGGTGGCCCCAGAGGCCAGGCCCAGCGGGGGCAGCAGGGGCGGGGGCAGCAGGGGCTGGGGCAGCGCCTGCAGAGCTCGGGCAGACACACAGCAAACTCAGCCGAGGCCAAAGTAAAGACAACCCGGCGCCCACCCCCACCCACAGGTCACTTCTCTCCCGAGCCCAGGCCAGGTTTCCAACACAAATATCTCTTCCACAAATATCTCTTCCAACATCTAGAGCCTGAGCTCCAGTCCTGACCCAGCCCCCTGGCTCTGTGGTGGGCAAGTTCTTCAACTTCTCCGTGCCTCAGTTTCCTCACCTGTATGATGGGGATAAGAATCGGAGTATCTACCTCAGAACGTTATTATAAGTACCTGGCACAGAGTGAGCATACTCAAACCATGGTAACTATTATTATTAATTTAAAAGTCGAATAAGTCTTGCTTCAGTGAATCTGTCCTTGGGTTGCAGATAAGCCTCAGGCCTATTCCAGCACCCAGGGCCTGTCTCTGCAGCAAGTCCTACCAGCTCTGCACCCCCGATGCCTCCAGACTCAGGCCGCTAGGGGGTCTAGCCCCAACCCTACTTGCAAGGGGCAGAGCAGTGTTGGGGGTCGTTATTCCTTCCCTACCCACACTGGCCAGTCCTGCCGCCTCACTCCGAAAGAGAACCACCTGTCAGGAGTTTGCATGCCAAGGCCACAGCTGCTTGCTGCAAACGGCAGGTCCAGGACTGAGACCCATATTCTGAGCCCAGGCCTTTTCCCTCCTCCCCAAAGCCTTTAAAACATAAGGCAGGAAAGCTCCTCAGGAAGAAGGGCATGATGGCTTGGCGGGATGCCTGGGCAGCGCCACACCAGATGCAGGGAGCCCAGGTGTGTCTTTTTGGCAGATGCAAGTCAAGCTGCTCTGCCTTTGAAGGAAGAAGACTGGCTGCTGGAGGCAGGACACAGACACAAGGCAGGAAATAGAACCCGGACTTGATGAAGGATGGAACCAAGGAGAGGCCACTTAAAAGACGACCAAGGAAAGACATTGGGGGAGGTCGTTGCATGTAATTGGAAGGGGTGCAGAGTCAAAAGGCAATCTGAGAGGAACTGCAGGAGGAGGATTCAGGAGCCCGCCCAGGTGTGTGAAAAGTGGGAGGGTGTCTAGAAATTTCCATGGACACATATTCTAGAGGATGCTCTCTGGCCAGGTCATGGCTGCAGGAGACACTTCCCACCAGCCTTTGAGCAGCAGTAAGGACTGTGATTAGCGAGCAGAAGGCTCTCCCTCAAGAGACAGCAATTCTCCATTCCAAACCACACCGGACAGCTCCCTTGCAGAAACCCTCCAATAAAAAAATAAAAAAAAATAAGTGCACACACACACACACACACACAAAAAAAATATATATATATATAATGATAAAAAGTAATGTTAGCTCAGTGGCAAAAAGAAAATTGTTTCAAACATAATGTTAATCATTTCTACAAATATATGAGAATTACATAAAAAAGATTTTCATATGAAAAAAAAAAAGTAGCCTCTACTAGCAGATGGTAAAGGCAAGGAGACCTAAGTAGTCCCTTTCGTTGCTAATTGTACCCCTAAACTCCAAGAGAAATAAGAAAGCTCAAAATGCTTACTCACGGTGCCAGAGGAAGAAAGTATAACTAGACATTTTATGAGATGACAGCCGAGAAATGTTCTAAAGTGCCCCCTTCTTGCCTTGGGTGGAAACAGGGAAGTCTCTGCTTTATGGGAACTGGTAAACACATTCAAGAGACCCAGACCAGATTCTTGGGCACATCCCTGATCTAGAACAAGCTACTGCAGACAAAGGTATTTTCCAGAGAAGAAAAATCTCTCCAAGCGCCATTAACACAAAATAAATAAGTAAACAAGTAATGAAAACTTTGTGTGTGTGTGTGAATAGAAATTCTCTGAATGTGCTCTAAATTCCCAACTGGAAATTCCCTACTGGGGTTCTTGAAAAGAGCATATTGAAAGAAATCAAACTTGCTGTGATAATCCCACTTACCAGCATGCCACCACGTACCACGGCGCACGGGCCCCACTGTGGTAGAGAAGGAAAGGTCTGAGACTTGGGATAGGGAAACATGGGAGATAATCCCATCTCTGCTTTTGACCCACGTGACCCTCCAAACTTCTGCTTCCTCGTCTATAAAATGGGTGGTGAGGAGCAACGGCTTACCAGGATATTTTGAGAAGTTTATGAAATGTATCAAATCCTGCACGTAGTGGGCACTTTATTGGTATGGTAATTTATTCCTTAAAATTCTTTTGAATGTAATTCATAGTTGAAAATAAACCTTAATATTTAAGCAACCTTTACTTGATGACATATCTAATTGCATAATTTCTTAATTTCAGAAAATGTATTTTTGTTTTATTGCTTTAACTATAAAAGTAATAAATGCTCATTGAAAAAAACTCTAAATTCTCCAAATAATTTTTTCTTATTTTATTTTTTTGTGGCAGCTGGCCAGCATGGCGTTACAAGGTCATGACCTTGGTGTTACAAGGTCGTGATCTAGCAACGGAGCTAGCCAGCCAGCCCCACCGACATAGTTTTAAAAGGTAAAAAAATCACCTTTATTTCAGTCACCCAGACACAGGCTTGAGATTTTATGTATCTCCCAGACATTTTAAGAAATGCACAGGCATCCTGTCTGTCTGCACAATGATATTCTATGCATGTTGCTTTGTAATCTTTTTTCATTGATAGTGTCTCAAGAGCATTTTTTCATATTAAAAATCATAGCTCAATGCTGCCATTCTAAAGGCTGCACAGGATCCCACAGTATGGGTATACCATGTTTTATTTAACTAATCTCTGCCATGTGATATTTTGGTTATTTCTAATTTCTCACTACTAGGGACAACACTGTGGTACCTGCACACTCCCAGTTGAGTTTCTCAGCAGCGGCAGTAATGACACGTGGGATCAGATAACTCTGTGGTGGAGGCCGTCCTGTGCATTGTAGTTGTTTAGCTGCTTCCCTGGCCTCTACCCATTAGATGCCAGTAGCAGCTCCACAGTTGTGAGACCCCAAAATGTCTCTAGACATTACCAAATGTCCCCCTCCTGGGGTGGGTGGGTTGCAAAATCTCCTCTGACTGAGAACCACTGCTTTAGGATAATCTCCTAGAGGTAGAACTGCCTGATCGAAGGGATGACGTACTTTTTATTTTGTCACCCTTCGCTACCTTGCCCTCCAGAAGGTGGGGTGACCCAGTCGGCACGGGGGAGCATCCGTCCTCCTTTTCATTTTTGCTGGTGTGAGGGTGAGTAGGGTCAGCTCAGTTTTGTTTTCTGTTCCTTCATTAAATTAATAGAATTCATTTTTTTCGGCAGTTTTAGATTTACAGAAGAATTAAGTGGTAATTACAGAGTTTGCATACCCCCACTCACCCCTCACCCCCAGTTTCCCCTATTATTAACATCTTGCAGTGGTACCACTTTGTACCACTGATGAGCCGATATTCATACATTAATATTAACTGAAGTCTATAGTTTACATTAGGGTTCCCTCTTTGTATAATATCCCATATTCATCATTTCAATATCATACAGAACAGTTTTGCTGCCCTAAAAATCCGCTGTGCTCTTCCCACCCATCCTTTTCCCCACACCTTGAAATCCTGGCAACCACTGATCTTTTTACCATCTCCATACGCATTTACTGCCTTTTACAGACACTTACTCCCTTTTACAGAATGTCATATAGTCGGGATGGTACAGTACGTAGCCTTTGCAGATTGGCTTCTCTCACTTAGCAATATGTATTTAAGGTTTCTCCAATGTCTTTTTGTGGCTGGATAGCACGTTTCTTTTTTTCTTTTTCTTTTTTTTTTTTTTAAAGATGACCGGTAAGGGGATCTTAACCCTTGACTTGGTGTCAGCACCACGCTCAGCCAGTGAGCAAACCAGCCATCCATATATGGGATCCGAACCCGTGGCCTTGGTGTTATCAGCACCGCACTCTCCCGAGTGAGCCACGGGCCGGCCCAGCATGTTTCTTTTTAATTACTGAATAATGTCCTGTGGTATAAATGTACCACAATTTATTTATCTGTTCATCTGTTGAAGGACACCTTGGTTGCTTCCAAGTTTTGGCAATTATGAATAAAGCTGCTATAAACATTCGTGTGCAGAATTTTGTGCGTACATAAGTTTTTAACTCATCTGAGTAAAAACTAAGGAGTACAATTGTTGGATCATAAGGTAAGAGAATGTTAGTTTTGTAAGAAACTACCAAACTCTCTTCCAAAGTGGCCACAGCTTTCTGCATTCTCACCCGCAATGAATGAGAGTTCCTGATGCTCCACATCCTTGTCAACATTTGGTGCTGTCGGTGTTTTGAATTTTAGCCATTCTAATAGGTATGTAGTGGTATCTCTTATTGTTTCAGTTGGTGATTCCCTAATGACATGTGATATGGAACATCCCTTCACGTGCTTATTTGCCATCTGTGTGTCTCCTCTGGTGATGTATCTGTTCATATCTTTCACCCATTTTTAATTGGGTTGTTTTCTTACTGTTGAATTTTAACAGTTCTCTGTACATTTTGGATACCAGTACTTTATCAGGTATGTATTACATGTGTCTATGCAAATATTTTCTCCCAATCTATGGTTTGTCTTTTCATTCTCTTAACAGTATCTTTGAAGAGCAGAAAATTCTAATTCTAATGTCCTACTCGTCATTTTTTTTTTCTTTCATGGGTTGTGCTTTTGGTGTTGTATCTAAAAAATTATCACCAAACCCACGGTCACCTAGATTTTCTCCTGTGTTGTCCTCTAGGAGTTTATAGTTTTGCATTTTACACTTACTGCTATGATCCATTTTGAGTTAATTTTGTGAAAGGCATAAGATCTGTGCGTCTACGGGGGTGGGGGGGTGGCGGGGAAGAAGATACAACAATCGTAATTCCTTGAACTTGTTAAGACAAGTGGACAGATATGACGTGGATGGGGGGAGGGGGGAGGGAGGAATCATTAAAGGGACACGAAAAGCAACTACATCGTATATTGATAAAAAAAAAGATCTGTGTGTCTAGCTTCATTTTTTAATTTTTTTCCCATTTTAGAAAAATTACTAGTAAGGTTGAACATCTTTATCTTTTAGGTGACATTTGTATTATGTCCTAAATCACCTTGGTGTGTCCTTTGCTCAATTTTTTTTACCACGTTATGACCATGCAGCTTTATATTTTTGTCATTTAAAACTTGTTTTTACCAATTTATTGAGGTATAACTTACATACAATAAACTTTACTCATTTTAAGTGAACAGTTTGATGAATTTTAGTAAATGTAAGGAAAATTAATTAGTAACTGCAACCACCATCATGCCCCAGTTTTAAAATCTTTTCTATCCTGCCCCTGTCTGCAACAACAGATATGTTATTACCATAGCTTTGCCTTTTCCAGAATTTTATATAAATGGAATTATACAGTTTGCATTGTTTTAAAGTCTGGTTTTCTTCCCTTAGCATAACATTGTTGAAATTCATTTTTGTTGCTGCATTATGTCAGTAGTTATTCCTCTTCGATTGCTGAGTAACACTCTATTGTATAGATATACCACGTTTTGTGTCTCCATTCACAAATTTGTGGACATTTGGATTTCTTCCATGTTGGGGCCTTTATGAATAATGCTGTGAATATTCATGTAGTCTTTGTGCTGTGACCAGCTGTTTTAAACTATTTTGCTATGCTCACCTTCAACCTGTGCTATACAAGTATGTCCTATTATAGTTCAAACCATGTGAACTGATACCAAGAATATTCATATGGGGTATGTGACTCCAACCTGTATTTCAAAGTACATTACTCAGAAGTTACTGTCACATGTGCTGTGAACTCCAGGATGGCATAAAATTCTAACAAAGGTCATGCATAGAAAGACATATGCAATTTGTAAACTCCAGCCCCTGAAAGCCACCAAGCCACAGAGTAACAAGACCAGGAAATGCACTTTACACTGACATTTTCAAGCTTCCCACTCCCAAAGTGACATTTCTAGAAATGACATTCTCGGCTTGAGTGCCGGAAGAAAAGCCATGTGCACAGCTTTTTGGATCTATGCCTGCCGTTGGTATTTGGGATCTGTTAAACTCAAAAGCCACTGGTCTCTGAAGACTGCCTGTACCCTTCAGGTTTTAGGAAGCAAGAAGAAAACCAGCTGAAAGCTAAACTTATAGCCACTGAAAGGAGTTGCAGGACCTGGACCCATGCAGCTAAAGAAACTCTTCCCCCAGATGAGCTGCATGGATTCACTGCAGATTTCCACAAAGCAATACAGGATGAGCAACTCGAGACAAATGTCCCACCCCATTCCTCCTTAAAGTGACCAAGTCCAAAGAAGGGATCCCTGGAAGAAATGTAAGCCTATTTCTTGCATTACCCCAACCCTCATCTGGCACATACCCTACACACCCCCCCAAATACCCCCCACACTCCATTTATCATGAGAGTGGAGGGTGCTGGCAATTCAAGTGGAGCGGACTGTGCTCCCCTTCCCACCTCCATCAGGGAGGCCAGCACTGACGGCCCCTGGCCTACCATGATTCGACTTAGGATTTCTCGACCTTACCCTGGTGTGAAAGCCGTACTCACTCAGTGGAAACCACACTTGGTGAGTTCCCACCCGGCCACCGTGCTGTCCACTTTCAGTTCAGTACTCAGTACATGACATGAGATATTCAACACTTTATTACGGAAGAGGCTGTATGTTAGACGATTTTGCCCAACTGTGGGCTCATGTAAGGGTTCTGAGCACACTTAAGGTAGGCGAGGCTAAAATATGATGTTCGGTAGATTAGGTGTATTCAATGCATTTTCAACATGATATTCTCAACTTAGGATGGGCTTATTGAGACGTAACCCCACTGTACATGGAGGAGCATCTGTAATTCAGGTTGGGACAGAGGGGCAACCCTGGCTCCACAGCTGCTGCTAATGTCATCAAGCTTTAGTCAGGTAGCTTTCCTGCATTTTTTTTACTTTAGCCTATAATAAGAATACATTGTATATTACAACTTCACACACACACGCACGTGCACGCACACACGTTCGCGCACACACACGCACACGCACGGACACAGATGCACACACACGCACGTGCACACACGCACACGCGCATGCTCTCTCTCAAAATGAAACAAAAAGTTTTATGAGACATACTTCTGCACTTCCACGTGCCAAGTCCTCAGATATTTTCTATTTTGTCTTGTTCTGTTCTTTTTCTTTCTGTCTTCCTTCTCCTCCTCCTCCTTTTCCTCCGCCTCCTTCTCATTTTTGCTCTCCCTTCTTCCTTCCTTTTCCTCCTCTTTCTCCTTCCCTTCCTCCAAAGTTGGTTTTCCCCACTGGATTGATTTCACGGCCAACTAATAGGTTACGATGCACACCGGGCACGCCACTGCCCTGGCGCTCGCGTCCCCTTCAGTCTTTCTGCAGGCATTTACTGAGAGCCCCCTATCTGCCAGGACCTGTGCCGGGCACCCGGGAGAAGACGGGGACCTCTGCGAGAAGTCCCTGTCCTCATGAGGTTTCCAGTCTGGCAGGGTCCAACATAGAGAAGTGGAGGGAGCTTGTGACGAGGACACCTGATTTGGGGGGGCAGGTGGCATGCAAAGAAAGGGGAGGCGGAAGTGGCAGTTTTGCTGAGCCCTTCTGAGCAGGTACCAGGCAAACCAAGTGCATGAACTTGCCTGGGCGAGTGGAAGGTCAGAGGGAAAAGCGTTCCACCCGAAGGGAACAGCAGATGCAAAGTCTCTGAGGCAAGAAAATGCAAGTGACAGTGGTGGCAGGGAAGAAGGCTGGCTTTAAGAGCCAGGGTCGGGGACAGGCGGGGCTAGATGAGAACCTCACGGACCTTGTTAGAGATTTTGTATTTTACTCTCTAAGTGCAACGGGAAGGAAGCCATGGAAAGGTCTCAAACAGATTGTAATCTGGACACAGTTTGGGCATTGTACAGCCAAGGGATTCTTTTAAAAGCAAGACATTAGAGGTTATGTTTAGTCATTTAGTACTTAATTCTTACAGATGATTACAGTGTTTTTTTTATAGAAACTAGGCCCAAGATCATCTATTCCAGAATAGCTGGGCAAAAATAAAAATAGTTTTTTGTTTTTCAAAAAAAGGACAAAATAATAGTAGCAATGGCAGTAATAGCTAACTTTTACTGCAAGCCTACTATATACCGGTCTTACTCTAGGCGCATTACACTGATTAGCTCATTTAATTCTCATGACAATTCCATGAGCTAGAAAATATTATTATCCCATTTTACAGATAAAGAAATGGAAGCTCCAAGAGGTTAAGTGACTTTCCCAAGGTCACATAGCTGGTATGTGGCAGAGCCAAGAGTCACATCTGCCTTGGGTTGAATGTCCTCTCAAAACTTAATCCCCCCTGTAATTGTTGAGGGTGAGAAATCCTTTTACGGTAACTGAAAGGTGGGGCTTTGAAGAGGTGATTAGATTGTAGGGCCAGGCCATAGTGAATGGATTAAAAATGGTCATGGGAGTGGTTCTGAGGGCTCTAAAGGAGAGTGAATGAGGAGGTTAGTCTCTGCTCTCTTTGCTTCCCATCTTGCAATGTGAGACCCCTGGGTCACTGTTACCACCACGAGATGTGTTCCTTGGACTTTGGACGTAGCCTGAGAAACTGTAAGCAATAAATTTCATTTATAAATTACCCAGTTCCAGGTTTTTTGTTATAAGCAACAGAAACGGACTAATATAACATCCAAGCTCTTAAACACTGTACCATACCACTAAATAAATAAATGGCACAAAACCCAAGTGTTAGAGAAGTAAAGAGTGTGCTCCTTCTTGCCTTTTTATCTGAATTGGCCACGTAAGGTGTCACAGAGCTAGAGGGTACCAGAGCGTGCCTAAAATGCTAAGGATTTTTAGAGGAGCATCTGGCTCCTTAGAGAATAAACATACAGAATTGTATAAAGGGTTGAATCCTGGGAAGTTTCTCTGGTTCAGACTTCCCTCCCTAGGCCTCCACTATCCTATCCTATAAAGCTAAGGGTGGCCCATGATGTTTCTTCAAGGCAGAGAGTAACCCAGCCTGGCCACAGCAGGAGGCAGTAGGGTTGGATGGAGAAGTGGGGCAGGGTCCCTGAGGACACTGAGCAACACAGAAATGAGGCTGTGGGAGGCTGTGGGAGACCAACCGCCTCGATCTGGGTCCCACCTCCACCACTGCCCTCCTGTACAACCCTGGATCAGCCACCGAATTCTCTAGGCCTCAATGACTGTATTGGGAAAATGGAGATGACAATGGTTACAATCCATAACCGAACCTTGTGGCAAGCTCTTGGCACATAATATACACTCAGTAAATGTTAACCATATTATTATCTAATTGTACTGGATCCAGAAGCCCACCCTGCCTGGAATGAAAACCACACCTGTCGAAAGACAATGATGTTCATTAAGGCGGTGGCCTACGTTGGCCTGGGCGCGTGGAACACAAAGAGGACTTGATCACTGGCAGCTGCTTCTCCACTGAGCCTCACCAAGCCGCGCCTCCACACTTGCAAATTCACTTCTGCGGATGAAACCAGCGCTGACAAATTCCTCCCCCCATTAAAAGGGAGAAATGGGGTTTAATAAA
>NW_007731249.1:12906-22485 GCF_000696425.1 Galeopterus variegatus | reverse complement strand
CTGGAGCTGCGATACATCCTTCTCTCTTGTCCATGGACATCAGAACTTGAGACTCTTCAGCTTTTGGGTTCCAGAACTTACACCCAGGACACCATCAGCTTCCCTGGTTCTGAGGCCTTCGGACTTGGACTGAGCCACACTACCAGCATCCAGTTTATAGACGGCCTATTGTGGGACTTTTCTTCATAGCCACGTGAGCTAATTCCCCTAATAAATCCCTCTCATATAATTATAACATATCCTATTGATTCTGTCTCTCTGGAGAACCCTGAATAATACAGGGGCAGATGCTAAATTTCCCAATACCCCAGCAGTAGCCAACCAACACAGTTCTGTACAATGAAGTGTAAGGAGAAATCTTCTGGGGTTTGTTCAGAAAGTTTTGCTTTCAAGGTCTAGGCACTGCCCCTTTTGTCTTGCATCCCTTCCTCCTTCCTGCTGCCTGGAATTCAGACATGATGGCTGGTGCTCCAACAGCTATCTTGCAACCATGAGGGAAAAACTAAGAAAGAAACGGAAACTTCAGTTCTGACATTTTTGAGCTTCCAACACAACAAGAATCTCAACTTTGCACTTCTCAAGACAAGAGAGAAAAAACCCTCTGGATTTACATAAGCCACTATACTGTGGGGTAAGGGAGGAGGTCTCTGTCACTTAGATCTGAATGGGCCCATCCTGGTTTGACACATGAGCACAGTACCCCCATTACACTCTGGAACTTTCTAATTCAAATTCACAAAGATAAATACTGTATGATTCCACTTACATGAGGTATCTAAAGTAGTCAAACTCATAAAATCAGAAAGTAGAATGGTGGTTGCAAGGGGCTGGGGGGAGGGAGGAATGGGAGGTTATTGTTCGATGGGTGTAGGGTATCACTTCTGCAAGATGAAAGAGTTCTGGAGATCTGCTGCATAGCAATGTGCATACCTAACACTACTGAACTGTACACTTAAAAATGGCAAAAAAAAAGTAACTGCCTCCCTAGAGAGAAGGGCCTCGGGCAAAGCACTTTGACCCAGATGAAAAGGGGACCATTCCCCACAGCGTGGGTGGGAAGCACGGTCCAGCAGGCCAGCAAGCCCACCTTGTCGGCCAGGACAACGCTGCCCTGAGCAAAGCCACTGGCCCTTTGGATCCTTTGCTTCCACAGGGGACACAGCTCAGGATCAAAACCAGCAAGACTCATCCATCAACAGCCTCATTTCAGCAGGGAGCTGTGTGGGGCCTTGGTTCTTCCCCCAAGGCGAGCAGGGTGGCCCTTCCTGGGCCACGTTTGTAAATCGGGTCCTCTGTCTTGGGCCTTATGAATTTAACAGTTTCCCCGCCATGGCTGGGCGAGTAAACAGTAAATACAGCAGTTGTAAAATATTTCCTAAATGATCCCGAATGTGTGCTCTGTTCTCCAGTGGCAGCCCACAAAGTACACACCAGCGATCGTCTGCTAGCAAACTGGAAATCCTTCCCACTGAAGACACGCGGCTTCCCTCGCCTGGTCCTGCTCCCTCTGGTCTTCCTGTAGCCGCTGGGACTTGGGACACAGCATCGGCTGCTGCTGCAGGAGCCGGCAGGCTCGACTCATGGGGAAGCTGCTTTCCTTTGTGTAATTAGATCAATTACCCTGCTGCTGACAATTACTGTCATTGCCCGGTGCCATTTTTAGTTTATTTGGCGGTTATTCAAAATCAAACCACGAGTTTGATTGCACTGAAAATGTACATGACTGTCAAACACACTAAAGAATCTCTGCATTTTTCATGAATTGGGGGAAGGCGGGAAGGATGGAATGGTCATGGATTGGGGATTGTGTAGAAAATGTACATGACTGTCAAACACACTAAAGAATCTCTGCATTTTTCATGAATTGGGGGAAGGGGGGAAGGATGGAATGGTCATGGATTGGGGATTGTGTAGAGTACAGTCACACATGTGATGTCCCTCATGACTCACAAAACTGCTAAGCGGGTATACTTATCCCTACCCTACAGATGAAGAAACTGAGGTTCAGAAAAACTGCCTTCCTTGTCTAATGTCACCTTGCCAGTAAATCCAGGATTCAGTGGCATTGCTCATGCAGGGAGAGAAAGAGAAGGAAGTGCTAACTCTCTATGAGGAGAGAGTGAGGTAAAAAGCACAGTGCAGGGGACACCTCCAAAACAAGGCCATGAAGGCCTCTGGGAGCAAGACCCAGGCACAAGAAAAGCAACGGGTCAGGTTAGCAAGAGCTGGGATTGGGAGGACTCCAGAGGCAGGAGAAAGAACTAGTTATTTTTTTAGAATAAGGGACAAAAGAGCAATAAAAGAAGAAATAAGGGTGCTGGGTTGGGACTCATGGGCTCTGGTCTTGTTTCCTCAGAATCTTCCAGAACGACCTTGGGCAAGTCGCTTCTGGTCAGTTCTCTCCCAGGCACTGGTCACTTGGACCAATGTTGGTCCAAGTCTGGGGAACCCCAAATAGGACTGGCCCTGGGGGGAGGGGAGGGAAGAAGAGGCTGAGCAGGGGGCTCTGGGTTTCTCCCTTGCCCACCCCGACCCTTTTAACAGGATTCCAAGGTAATATTTCGTTCAAAGCATTTTTCTTCTCAAAAACGGTGGAGGGTAGGGGTGGGGAAAACTTAAGGTGTTGCAGTAATGCCACAAGGTGCCCTGAACAGAATAGGTGCTCCATACATGCTAATGAAATTATACGCATCCGAACAGCCTCCATTTCAAAATGAGCAAACCAGGGCGTCACATTCTTGGCTCACATTGAACATTTTCAGGGAGAACCCACAGTTCATTTTCACGTGAACCGACACCAAATTTCAAATCAGGTCTTTTCCATCCGGTATTAATTTTTTAATGCAAATAAGCAATGAGCACAAAGCTCTAGCTTAATTTAGAAATTAATCTGATAGTGGTATGCTAGATGGCTTTGAGCCAGGAGAGCAATCAGCAACAGGGCTACCAGACAGGGGGTCCTGAAAAATGCAGGTTATCGAAAGCCAGTTTAGCTATTTAAGAATGGGGCTAAAAGCTAAGAATAATAATGATGACTAATAAATACTATGTGCTAAGCTCTTCACAACTACTAATCATTTAACTCTTGTAACAACCCCATAAAGTAGGGCAATTATGATCTGTGACTTGCCCATGATCACAGGATGCAGGGTGCAAATCCTGTTGCCAAGCCCCCATTCTTAACCACCTCCTACTGGCTAGTCTCTCCAAAATGCTGACCAAGGGAGTGCCTACTGTGTGCAAGACCCTGGGTCAAAGGTCACCAAGCACTACTGTGCCTCCCACATTTTAGGCTCAGCTCAAATTTCCTTTCCAATTCCCATCCATGTGCAATCGTCTCATTGGCTGGCAAAGGCTTGGATAAGTACCTGGTCCCCTCTTTACTGCCCTGGAGACTTTGTGCTCACCATCACCATTGGCTCCTCCCTTCTGGGTCCCCCCACTACCACACTGTGCCTGAGTCTCTGATGTGAATAAGAAGAGTATTTGGGTGACCCTTCTAGGGACCCCTCTCACAGACGCGGGCTCCAATCAGCATGATTAACTTGGCAGCGCCTGAGCANCGTTCGGTCTAGTGCAGAAGACATGTTAGCAAATCAATTGCTGAATAATTATTCATCCTCAATGACTGAATTGGGAAAATGGAGATGACAATGGTTACAATCCATAACCGAACCTTGTGGCAAGCTCTTGGCACATAATATACACTCAGTAAATGTTAACCATATTATTATCTAATTGTACTGGATCCAGAAGCCCACCCTGCCTGGAATGAAAACCACACCTGTCGAAAGACAATGATGTTCATTAAGGCGGTGGCCTACGTTGGCCTGGGCGCGTGGAACACAAAGAGGACTTGATCACTGGCAGCTGCTTCTCCACTGAGCCTCACCAAGCCGCGCCTCCACACTTGCAAATTCACTTCTGCAGATGAAACCAGCGCTGACAAATTCCTCCCCCCATTAAAAGGGAGAAATGGGGTTTAATAAAACTCAGCTGAGATCAATGATGGCAGATGTGGCCATAGAAGTGTCCTACGGCTATGTCAATCCACCAAATGTCAGGAAACCGCGGAGCTGTCAACCCAGTCATTTGCAGTCCTGTTCAAAGACGTTATCCAGCTGAATTGGATTTGCCAGGTGTTCCTGCCATCGTTTTGCCTCCCGAACTCTCTCCACGACCCCCTGTGATGAGATGATTGCTTGTAAGACAACTGGCAATTACTGTCCATTTAAGAGTCTGGGCATATATTAAAAGATTAGAAGCCTTGGACACTTGCCACCGGATACCAGTGGCATCTGGGATAGAAGGGGCCTTTATATACTTATTTAAGTGTAAAAGCGTACTTTTTATTCCTGAAAATGTGGAGATCCACACACCCTCCCTACACTTTCACCGACTCTGCTACACAGAAAATGAAGACCTGGTGGCAGCAAGGTTATGTTAGAGCCCCTTGGTGGGTCATCCACCTTGGACTCACATTACCACCTAATGAAAGGTTTTTGTGACAAGTGACATTTCAAAGGGAAGTGGCATTGGCTATAGAGGCAGGACAAGCCTTCACTTCCAGTTTTGCTCCAGCTCTCTAGAGAGAAAGGCCTTCAAGCCTTCAGTTCATTCATACCCACCCACAAACCCTTCCTTCCTATGTTCTCTCTTCCTCCTCTCTCCCTTCCTCCCAGGGCCGGGACTCTGGCCTGCACTGATGGTGAATGCTGCTGCCTCAAATCCTGCAACCTTGGAGCCTTGCCTCCTAGACCTGGCCCCCTCTCTCCCTCCTTCTCTCACTTGATGAATGATTGAATGAATGAATGATAGCCCCATGCACAGTCCCAGGAGATAAAGGCAACAAACGCATCCTGCTGAGGAGGGCCACGATCTGTTTTCAGCAGAAGGCAAAACAGAAGGCGTGGGGTTTTCAAGAAGTTAATGCCTGGTCTTTAGACAAATCAGTAGGAAGCAGCCAGGCTAGGGTGAAATAGGCATTGCCCAACCAATCCCAAAACACAGGGAAATCCCTCTTGACCTAAATAAGGTAGCCTCAGGGCAAGTAAAGGGCCCTGTCATTGTCACCCAGCAAATGAACATATGACATAAAATAAAATGATCCCAAGAAGTCGTAAAAGCAAAAATACATGGAAGGTGAATAGCGGAGAGATCCTCGAGGACAGATTTGGAAATGGTGCAAGATCTGAGGGCCGCATGGCAGAGGACAGACCATGAACACCCTGCAGTCCCAGAGGAGCCCCCGGAGTTCTCCCGGGACCAGCTCCGGGGCCTGGGACACCTGCAGTGGAGCCAGCTCTGCTTCCCTCACATTCCCTCTCACGGGCTGTAATCCAGTCTTGAGAAGATAATTCCACATGACAACCTTGGGACTTCCAAGGAAGACGAAGCCACCGCAGACAGCCTAAATGCTCCACCAGCAGNAGAGAATAAACATACAGAATTGTATAAAGGGTTGAATCCTGGGAAGTTTCTCTGGTTCAGACTTCCCTCCCTAGGCCTCCACTATCCTATCCTATAAAGCTAAGGGTGGCCCATGATGTTTCTTCAAGGCAGAGAGTAACCCAGCCTGGCCACAGCAGGAGGCAGTAGGGTTGGATGGAGAAGTGGGGCAGGGTCCCTGAGGACACTGAGCAACACAGAAATGAGGCTGTGGGAGACCAACCGCCTCGATCTGGGTCCCACCTCCACCACTGCCCTCCTGTACAACCCTAGATCAGCCACCGAATTCTCTGCGTTTGTTAATAATTATTCATCCTCAATGACTGAATTGGGAAAATTCAGCTCTGCTTCCCTCACATTCCCTTTCACGGGCTTGAGAAGATAATTCCACATGAGAACCTTGGGACTTCCAAGGAAGACGAAGCCACCGCAGACAGCCTAAATGCTCCACCAGCAGCCGTCAATCACAAACTGCCTTTCACTCCCTAAGTACCTACTGAGCGCCTACTAGGCGCCAGGGATTCACGCGACTGCAGTCCACAAGACAGATATGGCCCTGTCCTCATGGATCGTTCGGTCTAGTGCAGAAGACATGTTAGCAAATCAATTGCTGAATAATTATTCATCCTCACAGCCACAATGAAGTTAGAATAGAGGCTCTACGAGGATGGGTATTCATGTCTGTTTTATTCATTGATATGTCACAAGTGCCTGTGACAGAGCCTGGCACGTAGCAGGTCTCAATAAATATTTGTTGCATGAAGTGCTATAAAAGAAAAGCAGAGGGCATGGTGAGGGCATTTAATGAGGGGCCTATGCTGGCTGGGAAGGCATCCTTCCCAGGAGGAATGACTGGGGAGGATGCCCCAGGCAGAAAAGCAGACAGGTGGGGAGAGCTGGGAGCTGGAGGGACGTGGCCAGAGGTAGGCAGGACCATGCAGAGCCACGTCCCCCCCAAAAAATTCTAAAATAAGACAAAGGGAGAGGAAATTGTGCCACTCTTTTTTACACTGTTCTCTTTCCGCTTCCAACACCACTTAGTAAAAAAAATCATTTGATTATATATATTCGTGGAATAATGTGTGCCTTCTTCTAATTGCTTAATAGAAGGCAGTGAAGAAATCATGAATTATTGCCCCAAATGGGATACTTGTCAAGGAAGGATTATGAGCCCGCATGAGCTGGTGCTCACATGAAACTCAAGAGCAGCTAAGTGTTTCAAGCATTAGAAAGAGAGCACAAAAGAAAAAAACCCCAAAACACAACCCAGGACGGCTCCTCATCCTGCTTCCCGGCAAAGCTGAGCAGCTTTTGTGGCATTTATGAACTTATTCCCGGACAGAAGAGCCAGTTTCACCCCCGCCCGGAAAAGCTCGCTGTGCAAAATGAGAGATGGCCTCAGCCGACAGCCGTGGTCCAGAAGTTTCCCAGGCCCTGAGAACTCCGGCATGTCAGCACCGCCTTCCCCTCAGCCCCTCCCGGGGCACCGCAGCCAGCGCCTCTGTCCCCAGCCCCGGGGACCGTGTCCGTGCTCTGGGAAAGCAGGGGGAGCAAGAAGGAGTGGGTGCTCCACAGACCACCGTCAGCAGCCCGGGTCGGGACGCAGCTGAAGGACTGCGGGATCCAGATCCTGGGCCACTTCAGATAAGAGTGAAACAAACCTGGAAGAGGATTTAACAATTTCATCTGAGCAACTAGGGGGCCAATTCAATGGGGGTGATTTCAGGAGGTTTCCTCCTCCCTCTAATCAATGCTGGCAGCTTGCCAATCTCTGAAATTTCTCAATTGGAGAATCTTTTATTTGATGTGAAGCTCTAGGACTCCTAACTCCTGGTGGCAAATGCTTGGAAGACCAGCCTCCTTCTATCCAGCACTTCCTCTCATCCCTTGGGCTCAGCACTTCCCTCCCCTGCACAGAATTCTACCAGGGCTGCTTGTAAGCACCTCTTGTGAGCAACTTGGGGGCAGGGACTTGGGCTTTTGAAATTCAAATCTTCTGCACTGAGCATACTGTAGGCACCTGCTAAATAAACTGGAAGTCCCACCTCTACACCTTTGCTCACCTGTGCCCTCTTTCTGAAGGGATCTCCCACACCATCAACCCCAGTTTTGTTCATCCACCATCCTGTGGGACACAGGAAGGAACCCCAGCCTGGAACTCAGGAGCCCTCATGAGCTCCCAGTAGCATCACCTCCCCACACTGCATGCTGTGGGTATCTCCACGATGGGGCTTTGCTTCATGCTCTGATGCGTGATACGATGATCTGTGCCTTCATCTGTCTCCAGGGAAGGGTTGGCACTATATTCATCTTAGAATCCACCCCCTCGGCGCTATGCCACAGCAGCTGCCTTAAGTCAGATGCATCAGAGCACAGTGCAAGACAAAAACTCACATGCAAGCGATTTAATGAGGGTTAGCTCCCAGGAAAGTGGGGGCGCAGACAGGGCCAACTTTGTAGATGTACGACCTGCGCAGTCACACCCACCCTGCAATCAGAAGGGTCTTATGCTTGGTTTAATGCCCTGCTGTCAACCATCATGAAATTCCCAATCATTTTTTTCACGAGGGACTCTGCATTTTCATTTAGTCCTGGGCCCTGCAAATTATGTAGCTGGTCCTGGGAACAGCAACGGGAGGTAAAGAAGCTCAGCAAGGATGTAATTTCAGGCTTCATGCCAGTCTTAAACCTGATCCCATGGGGAGCACTGGAGCATAACTTTACTCCTCTGACTTTGTTCTGACGTGAGGCGAGGAAATGGGGCTGAGAGCTGCCCAGGAAGAGTTAACTTCCCCGGCTCTTCCCCATCTCTGGGCATGGGAGGAAGTGGCTCTAGTAGCCCAAAGGCGGCCTCCGAGGCAAGTCATAGGTGCAGCATCTGTGTGCAAAGCATGTAGATGCTGGGGGATGAGAGACTAGAAACCCCAAAAGGGATGCAAGGGGGTCTGGGC
Organism: Galeopterus variegatus; assembly: GCF_000696425.1. Lineage (NCBI taxonomy): Eukaryota > Metazoa > Chordata > Mammalia > Dermoptera > Cynocephalidae > Galeopterus > Galeopterus variegatus. The sequence continues at coordinate 14,086 of NW_007731249.1, read as the reverse complement.
AGAGTGCCAACAATATCCAATACCACCATCAATAAAATTACTTGAGTTGAATTATCAGATGCAAATATGAGGTCTGAAGAGTGAATGACTAGCCATGGGGGACCCAGTTGAAAAGGATGTCAGTGGAGCGAGTCCCTTCCAAAGAAAGAAGCCGCGTCATCTTTCTCTCCCTGCCAGTGGTAGTCATAAACATGCCACTGCGAACTTGCTTCATTGACTCGCCTCTCTGCGTCTTCCCACATTTGGTTAACATCATCCCAGATTGAGCAACAAATCGATTCTTAACACTCTCCAGCAAAACGCACGCATCATATAGCAAACTTCCAGGCAGGCCTCCTTCTGGCCACATTGCACAAAGACCGGTTCGCATTATTAGGGCTGTCACAGGGTAACGGGAGACCCTTATTTTAAAACTGAACCAACTAGGATTCCATTTCAGGAGAAAGCCTCCCCTTAGGTCAGATGTAAATCTGAGGTGCAGCTGCTTACAAAAGCTACCCAGATATCTATCCAGTTATGCTCATTTCCTCACAGTTGGGATATCAATCTTGATTAAAATCCCTGATGGAAGGGATTTCTAAGCTTTCTGGAGAGATGAGAGCATTACTCTCTGCCTTGAGAAGAGTTGTTTTAATGAAAGGCACTAAAATGGGGGCACGCACCCACTTCCATCCAATTTGCTTTAGTAACCCGATGCAGCTTTCCAATCTGCTTCGCCCGTTTTCTCCCAGTGGAGTGGAAGCTGTCAGCTTCCCTTCTCGAATGGCCAATTGACCAAGCTCGCAGATATTCTTTGGACTTTTCCTTTCCCATCAGCTTGGCTTCTCAGATTTCAGTTTCTAGCCAGCTGATGGGCTGTATTTCTAAGCTTGGATCCTACTGGCTCGGTTGGGGATTAGCATCATCTTTATGGTTGAAACAGCTAACATTTACTGTGTACTCACCACATGTCAGGAATTGTTTTAAGCACTTTCCATAAATCAACTCATTTAATCTTTACAACAAACCCTATAAAGTGGGTGCTACTATGAGCCCTACTTTACAGATGAGGTAACAGGGGCACAGATAGGTTAAGCAACTTATCCAAGGCCACAGAGCTCGTGTGAAAGGCAGAATTCTAAGATGGTCCCTGTGACCTCTGCTCCTGATATAATTCCCTGTATAATCCTCTCCCCTTGAG
>NW_007731249.1:0-12563 GCF_000696425.1 Galeopterus variegatus | reverse complement strand
TAAAAATGAGGTATTGAGTAGACTGGTCAGAAGATTCAGCTCTTACAAGGCTTGGGGTGCCTGATCCTCACCTGAGGCTATCAGCTTGTCCATCCAGCCAGCTCCCCCACGTTCCAGGTACTACATTAGGCACAGAGGCTGCCGGCATGGTCTCTTGCACCCAATGGAGGAAGATGGCACTGAACAAATAACCAAAAAGTAATAAAATAATTACAATAGGTAAGGGATGTAAAGGAGAAGCAAGGGTACTAAGGGAACATGTAGAGAACCCTTGGCCTGAGGCTGAGCAGGAGTCAGCCACACAGAAGGGAGCCAGAAAGAACAGCATGTGCAAAGGCCCTGTGGCAGAAAAGGCAAGTAGAGCAGAGGGACCAAACCAAGTCCTGCAGGCTGGAAGGGAAAGAGGGGCCCACAAGGAGGCTGAAGAGGGAGAGGTGGGCCAGCTCTACAGAAATGATGCTGCTCATTATAGCTGACGCTGAGCCTCTTTCATCAGAGGAATTCAAAGTCACATTACCCTGGACAATGAAAACACTTTTCACTGAGCATGAGCAGCCTGAAGTCAAAAGTCCTGCTTTTTGAGAAGAAAACTAGAAATGCTTCCAAACTCGACAAGCCTTGATAGGTTCATGTTGTGTCTGACAGCTGAAAATAGAAATCTTTTGCCCTTTTTCTTTTCTTGAATGTAAAAAGCTGAACCCTAAAGAGATGATCTGGGCATGTGTGGTCTGTAGGCCCTATGGGGTGAGGGCCCACCTGTCAGCACGTGTTAAGCTGGAGGTAAATCCCCTAAAGGAAACATGGGAAGAATGGGACCATTGGAATTAAGCAGGACAACTGCAGTCTTGTGTCTCCTGACCTCAGGTTTAATGCTGAACATTGGGGCTCCTGAGATATATCACTCTGAGTGTCTCATGACTCTTAAGACCCTTGGCTGTTGGAGACGTGGAGCACTGTGCCAGGCCGCAGGGAAAGGGGTAAAGGAATTAGGAAGCTGGGGGTTACCTCCTGTTGCTGTCACATGCCAGCTGTGTGATCTAAGGCAAGTTGTTAACCTCTCTGAACCTTGGCATCATCATCTGTCAAATGGAGTTTCTACCTTATAGGGCTGTGATGGTTGAAATACTCTGTGCAAAGCACCAGAATAGTGCCTGGCACAGAGCAAGTGTTCAAGAAGATATAATTCCCTGTATAATCCTCTCCCCTTGAGAGCAGGCAGGACCTGAGAATATGATGGGATATCACTCCCATGATTATGTTACACGATATGGCAAAGGCGAAGGGATTTTGCAGACACGACTAAGATCCTTAATCAGTTGACTGTGTGTTAATCAAAAGGAAGGTTATCTTGGATGGGCCTAACCTAGTCAAGTAACAAGTACATTTCTTTAAAGAGGGTTTAGTCTTCTCTGAACTAGAGAGATTCTCCTCCTGGCATCAGAGAAGCAAGCTGTCATGAGTTACACGGCTAAAAGCAAATGAATTCTGCCAACAACCACGTGAACCTGGAAGACTCCAAGCTTCACATGAGACTGTAGCCCTTGATTGCAGCCTAGTGAGACCCTGAGTAGAGGACCCAGCTAAGCCAGACTCCTGGCTCATGGAAATTGTGGGATAAAAAAAATTCATGTGGTTGTGAACGGCTACATTTGTGTAATTTATTATGCAGCAATAGAAACAAATACAGCTAGTGAGAAGCTGGGCTGGAATATAGGCACAGGCAGTATAATTCTAGAATTCTTGCACTTAGCCCCTGTGAGCTTTGCTAATCTAGAGCTTTAAAAATGAGGTATTGAGTAGACTGGTCAGAAGATTCAGCTCTTACAAGGCTTGGGGTGCCTGATCCTCACCTGAGGCTATCAGCTTGTCCATCCAGCCAGCTCCCCCACGTTCCAGGTACTACATTAGGCACAGAGGCTGCCGGCATGGTCTCTTGCACCCAATGGAGAAGATGGCACAAGGAGCTGAAAACAGGTCTACGCTAAAAAGGCACACAGATGTTCGTAGCAACTTTATTCACAATTGTCAAAATGTGGAAGTAACCAAGATGTCCTTCAGGTGAGTGGCACATCCAGAAAATGGAATATTATTCAGTGCCAAAAAACAAAGGGGCTACAAGCCATGAAGAGACATGGAGAAACCTGAAATGCACATGACTACGTGAAAGAAGCTAAAGAGGCTACACACCGTATGATTCCAGCTATATGACATTCCGGAAAAGGCAAAACTATGGAGACAGTGATTGCTAGGAGTCAGGAGGGAGTAAGGGATTAACAGGCAGAGCACAGAGAATTTTTAGGGCAGTGACACTACTCTGCATGATTCTATAATGGTGGACACATGTCATTATACATTGGCCCAAACCCATAGAACGTACAACACCTAGAGTGAACTCTAGTGGGAACTGCTGTGGATTGAATTGTGTTCCCCAAAGTCCATGTATTAGAAATGTAACCCCCACTGTGACCGTGTTAAGAGGGTGGGAAATCCTATTACGGTAATTGAAAGGTGAGGCATTGAAGAGGTGATCAGATTGAGGACCATGCCATAGTGAATGGATTAATAAGCTGATGGCTTAATGGGGGTCATAGGTGTGGGTCTGGGGGCTTTAAAAGGAGAAAGAGTGAGGATTTAGCTCTCTCTCTGCTTCTGCCATCTGCCGTGTGACACCCTGCTTTGCTGTGAAAAATCACTACTTACAAGGCTGTCACCAGATGTGTTCCCTGGACTTGGGACTTCCCAGCCTCTGAAACTGTAAGCAATAAATATTGTTTATTTACAAATTACCCAGTTTCTGGTATTTCTGTAATAAGGAACAGAAATGGACTGATACAGGCACTATGGACTCTGGGTGATAATGATGGGTTGATGCAGGGTCACCAATTGTAACAAACGTACCACTCTGCTGAGGGATGTTGACAACAGGGAAGGCCGTGCGTGTGTGGCTGTGTGTGGGGGCAGGAGGTATATGGGAAATCTCTGTACATTCTGCTTAATTTTGCTGTGAACCTAAAACTGCTGTAAACTATAAAGTCTATTAATCACATGGAAAAACAGGCCATTCCCTGGGGAGTCTCCTAGGAAGTAGCACATTTGCGTCCATAAATTTATTTTGACCACCCTTTGGGGGCTGCCCAAGTTAGAGACGGCAATTAAGAAAAATATAAAGCATTCGTATATGCTTCCCAAATGTACAGAACTCTTTCACACACATTATTTCATTTGCTCTCCCCCAGTCCCATAAAGTGTTACAGTTCTTCTTGTTTCTCAGGGATTTGGTGAATGCTGCTTTTAAGGTTAACATGAATAGACAAAAGTTCTGGTCTTTTAAACAGAATTTGTTAGTGACATAATTGTAAGAGGGAATGTTGGTTAGAATGAATTGTACAGAAGGTTTTATGAGGTTTCTAAAAAGCTTTTCTTATTAAATCACTATAAAACCTCACCAAAATAGCTCAAACTAACTTGGGAGAAATCCAGTCATAATTAGTGGGAAACCTGAAATGCAGAATATTTCTTTAAAAAAATGCACTATTAATACTTGAAGTCCACACAGTAAAAGGAACCCCCAGCTAATAAAGAGCTTGTGTCTTTCACAAACAAACAAGCCTCCATGTATTAGGCCAGTGTCCTTAAGAAAGTTAAACGGTCCCACTACGTGAGCTTGGAGGAGTCACAGAACCTCACCGGGCCTCGATTTCTTCACTTGAAAAGAAACGAGCCACCAAGGGAAAGGACTGGATCATCTCCAGGTACCTCCCAGCTCTACACGACTTGTCTTTTCTAATTATGTTCATACTATTAATTTGCTTCACAAATTCCTTCTTCATGGTGAACTTGGAGGAAATGTTACATATTCTAAATTAGCAGGGTTCAAGTTAATGAGCTTTTACTGTCTTCCAGGCAGATGGGGAGATGAAAAAGAAGATAGAAAACTAAATGAGATTTAGTAGCACTCACTCTAACACAGAACCACAGGTTGGTGTGGTCGATTTCAACTCCCAGGGCACCTGTTTTATGGAATCCTTTGGAAGATAGTTCAGGGGGGTTTTTTTTGTTTTTTTTTTTAAGGAAAAAAAGCATTAGTGAGTTGCCTGTTTGTCTAACAGTAGAGCGAAAAAGGATGACCACTGGAGTCTCTGATGAGCATAGAGTCAGGCACTAACACGCGGTAGACTTATGTTGTTGGAAGTCCATCCAATTTTCCAGAACACTGGGGCATCTTCAGTTCTTTTTTTTGTTTGTTTGTTTTTTAAGGAAAAAAAGCATTAGTGAGTTGCCTGTTTGTCTAACAGTAGAGAGAAAAAGGATGACCACTGGAGTCTCTGATGAGCATAGAGTCAGGCACTAACATGCGGTAGACTTATGTTGTTGGAAGTCCATCCAATTTTCCAGAACACTGGGGCATCTTCAGTTTTTCATCCCAGGAAAAGGTTATTCTAGTGGTTTTAAAAGGTTTATGCATAGCTGCTTAGTGACAAGGTCAGGCCTAATAACTGCAAAAGCAAAGTCTGATTTTTTTATGTGGTGTGATGGACTGAGTTGTGTTCCCCAAAATTCATATGTTGAAGCCCTACCCTCCAAAGTGATTATATTTGGAAATAGGACTTTTAAGGAGGTAATCGAGGTGAAATGAAGTCTAAGGGTGGGGCCCTAATTTGATAGGACTGGACTGGTATCCCTTATAAGAAGAGACGTCAGGAGTGTGTCCACACTAAGAAAAGGCCTTGTGAGGACAGAGCAAAAAGGTGGCTGTCCGCATGCCAAGGAGAGAGGCTCACCAGAAACCAACCCTGCTGGCACCTTGATCTTGGACTTCTAGCCTCCAGAACTGTAAGTAAATAAATGTCTTTTGTTTAATTCCCCCCAGTCTGTGGTATCTTGCTAGGGCAGTCCGAGATTACTAACACACTTGGGGAAAACATAATAGCAATACTAGCTAAAGCTGAGTGCCTGCTAGTGTCAGGCTCTGTGCTAATGGTTTTAAGGGCATTATCCCACTTAATTCTTACTAGCCATACAAGGTAGGTACGATTATTCGCCTCATTTTACATGAATACTTACCTTATCAACTTGTTCAACATTCTCTCCCTCCTTTATTCATTCATTTGATAAACATGTGGCAAGCACAAATCATTCATTCATTCATTCACTCATTCATTCAACAAGCTTGTCCCAAGCACCATGCTTACAACTGTCTACAGAACAAACCACTTTGATTCCAAGAAGGCCTATTAAGGGTACTAAATGCACTGTCCATGTGGCCCGTATGTGATTCTGAGACCTCACACGCTCAGTCTTTAGGGATCCAGCCCTCCCCCCCTGCCTCCCAGTCTTCCTTGCTGCAACAAACATTTAATACCTGTTGTTTCAAACCATGTCCCTTCTTCTTCTTCTCCTGCCAATTATGCACTGACCCCTTTTCAAACCTCAAAATTGAGGTTTGCACATAATTGCTCTGACAATTCCCCTAGTATCGGAGGCCACAATGGAGTGCATCTTAATGAGATACGTAATTGCTCAGTGCAATGCTTTTATTTGCCAACCATTCTGTGATTCAGCTTGGCAATTCATTTCCCCATCTTCCCTCAATAAAGCCTCCAGGTTCCCTGGAGGCCACAAGTCTAAAGTCAAGGTGCTGGCAGGGCTGCATTCCTTCTGAAAGCTCAAAGAGAAATCCATTCTGTGCCTTCTCCAGCTCTCAGAGTCTGCTTACGTTCCTTGGCTCGTGACCCCTCCCTCACGTCACTCCAACCTCTGCTTCCATCCTCATATCTCTTTTTCTGGCTCTGATGCCTGCTTCCCTCTTATCACCCTTAGATTACACTAGAGCCAATGTTGGGAAAATAGAATGATTTGGTCAGGGCCCTCGCCTCGGGTCCAGTTGGGTGTGGTTCAGCATCCTTTGTAAGTAAGTTGTGTGTGTGTGGAGTTAGTGTGCATGTGTGCCAATGTATCTTTTTAGTTTGGTTGCTATTCTTGGGTTCTTCAGAGAGAGAGGGAGGTAGAGAGGTAGAGAGGTAGAGAGGTAGAGAGAGAGAGAGAGAGAGGAGAGAGAGACTTTTAGTGAAGCAGATGGGTAGGCATCTGCCTTGAGCGTCTGCCCGGTACAGCCATGTTTTCCAACCTATGGCTCCAAGGACCTTTTGGCTGGTTACCTAGCTCATAGACCTGCATGAAGGGGTCTGATGACCCAGCCTGGCGTGTGTGGGGTCTGGTGACCCAGCCCGGTGTGTGTGGGGTCTGGTGACCCAGCCTGGCATGTGCGGGGTTTGTGACCCAGTCTGTGAATGGGCTTGAGGGATCTGGGAGCTCCAGACCCAGCCAGACAAATTGGCGATGTTGACAGGATTCAAGACATCAGCCTTAGCACCGCAGCAGACCACCACAAATTGGTGTCATGAACAGGATTAAGAGCTAGACAATTGGTGCTGTGAGGATTCCAGGACATAGGCCTTAGCCTAGCCAGACACCCACCCAGGTAATCCAGGATGATCTTCTCATTTTAAACCCTTAACTTAATCTCCTCTGCAAAGTCCCTTTTGCCACATAAGGTAACATTTCACAGGTCCCAGGGATTAGTGCATGGACATGGCTTTGGGGGAGGGGAGACATGCTGCCTATCATAGTTTGGGAGGTTAGTAACTGCAAGCCTTGGGTTTTGAATGACCCTGGGTTGAGGGCAAGGTCAAGGACAGCACCAGAGAGGAAGAATGAATGTCAGCAGCCCAATCCCTTAACTGAATTTCACAGCCTGTACCATGTATGTTCACCTTTGAGGCTGGCTCAGCTTTCATTCCCCAGACAGATCCTTTGCCTAGGCCTTGATTAAGGTGCCCCCACAACTTGGTGGCTGTGGCCTATGGGATTCCCCCAGGATGCCCCTGTGGAAAGCCTGAGATCAGAAGCAACACTGCCCTCCAAGGTTTGCACTGAGTTTGGACAATGATATTTAGCAAGTTAAATTTGAACAACTGAACTGATACAGACAAGCAGGGTTTCTTAGGCTCAAGAAAGAGGCTGTGCACTAATCTGATAAAAAATGGCAGCAATTTGCCAAGGGCTGTTTTTGGCAAGGCCTTATCTTCACAAGACGCTTATCAGTTCTTCCTCTCTGATTTAGTTACACCATAATATCCTGGGGAAAGACACTCAATTATCAATTGCAGTTGATCCTCATTCTCCTAGCTCCTGGTTTTTATTTCAAAATTATCTAGGCCTGAATCCCAATAATTTTCTTTTTAGTAAAAAGAAAACCTTAATGTTATATGCTATTCTTTGATAAGACAAACAATGAACAAACCAGCCAAAAAAATAAGTTAATTTTGCCCCCTGCTCAAGAAAAACGACAATTCATTCTGGGTGAATAATAAAAATAAATAAATAAATAGAGAATTTCAGTTTTTCTAGATGCTTCTCATTAAGAAAAGTTGGCAACAAAAGGAAAAAAAAAAGAATTGGCAAATTAATTTTACTGTAGAGATCTCTCAGAATCTCAATTTCAAAGAAAGCAATTAATCACCCCATTTCTTGGTAGTGTTAAAAGCACTGTTGGAAGAGAAGGCTATTGATTAACATGAGGTTTGGAGGTTATCTATGCATTTTTATTTCTCATTCAATCCCTTTCCCCCATGACCATGAATAATTGGATGTCAGCTGCTTCTGAACTCCCCTAGTATCTGCCAGTTCCTTAAAGAAGTCATACTTATTTTCAGACACCAGCTCATTTATCCTGTAAAACCTACCGTGAGCAGAGGCTGAGATTCTAAACCGAGATTAACTGTTCTACGGATGAGAGAGATCCAAATGTAGCCAGCAGGAGAAAGTAGGGGACACCATTTGTGAGCTGTGTGATGACAAAATATCTTTACGCAACATGTCTCAAGACAGCCTTCAAGCCTCCCAATTTCCAAATGTCACTCTAGCATTCAATTTCCCTACAAAATGCTATGAGATGTTCAAGCGACCCCAACAGACCTGGAAAGAAGGTTCTTCGAGAATGACAATTACAGAATTACAAAGCTGCCATGTAGGGTGATTGGCTGAGCTCACTGATTAGCTAAGGGACCAAATTTCTCCATTTCAAATGCGTCCCTCTGCAAAGATTACAAGTCACTCCTTGTTAATGGACTTTCCGGTTGCTCTTGAAAAGTAGAAACCAGAATGATCCATCTGCAAAAACCATGGGCTTAGTGGGAGTTTGGTTAATTCTTTACTCTTAGTGATGAATGGGTCTGTGAGGTGAGTTAACTCCTTCCTATAATTCCCTCTAACATCTCCTTCTGGTGGTCTGTACGAGGCTGAGGAACCAGTGCTTAACCAACAGTAGCCAACCCTCTCAGAAATGAGCAGCCCCCTGCCCCTGGCCTTTCCCAGCTGCCTATTTGGGGCTTGCTTCACTGGCTCTGTGCTTCCTGTTAATTAGGAAAGAGACCCAGAATCACGCTGATTCCTGTTTGAATGCCGATTCTTGGTTGGGGCTCCAGCAAGTGGATGAAAGATGGCCATCAAACAATGTCTCCATTGAGCTCGGGACAAGAACCCAGTGCAGTGTCTGAAAATAGGCCCCTCCCGACAAAAGGAATGAATTGAGAAGAAAATTACACATGGCTACTGTGCCTAAGCAGCAAAGAGCTCAAAAAAGGAACATCTAAAAGCATCCTAACATCTTTTTTTTTTTTTTTTGGGGGAAATAAAAAAATGTTCCAAACCCCCTCCCGACAAAAGGAATGAATTGAGAAGAAAATTACACATGGCTACTGTGCCTAAGCAGCAAAGAGCTCAAAAAAGGAACATCTAAAAGCATCCTAACATCTTTTTTTTTTTTTTTTGGTGGAAATAAAAGAATGTTCCAAACCCACAGAAGTACTTCCCTGCACCCTCCCTGTTTCAGGCAGTCTCTGGCCTGAGCAAATCCATTCTTGGTTCTGACTCATGAGGGGTCTGAGTGAGTTTCTGGGAGAGGTCGAAAAGCCAGGAAGCAGAGAGAAGTTGCTGGCACAGGGTGTGGGTGGACACACATCCCATCATGCCTGACCATTTCACTGGCTCCTGCCCGCTACAGTAGGAGGGGCCTTCAGGAGCCTCCCTCCAGGTGTGCCTGGAGCAGCTACGGTGATCTTCACCCGCATTTAATTCCAGCTGACCACCTAACCCAGGGCATGCATGGAGTCAGCCCTTTTACAAGCTCTCATGTACTCCTCCCAGAAACCACTGGAGAGGGAGGGGGTTTCATACTACTTAAAGACCAGTGAACTGAGAATCAAAGCAGGCCAGGTCACTCATTTAATCAACGAATCTCTAATCCAGCTAAGCCATTGGAATTGGCCTGGCCTGGTCCCAAGAGCAATAGGCTCCAGGGCTGGACTGAATCACAGCTCTGCAATTCCTCAGCTGGGCTGGATGACTTTGCACATCAATGACAAAACGCCTCTCTGTGCCTCAGTTTCCTCATCTGCAAAGTGCAGAATGATGCATTTGAAAAGCAGTAGCAGGTTGTTTGAAAGTGAGGGACGATAAAACTCATTGGGCAAGGGATAGCCCGTGGCTCACTTCAGAGAGCGTGGTGCTGACAACACCAAGTCAAGGGTTAAGATCCTCTCACCAGTCATCTTTAAAAAAATAACCTCACTGGGCAAAAGAAACTTCCCTTAAGACGCAGTGACTAGGGTCCGAATTAGGATTATAATTTTTTTTGAAGGGAGAACAGTGGGACGTTTTAAGGATGAGAACATAAAGGTGAAAAATTAATACACACTGACATATTTGACTGTGTACTGCCAGCCCCTGATCTAGGCACTTTACACAAATCAACTCATTTAATTTTCATAACAATCCAAAAGAGTTAGGTACCATTGTTATCCCCAATTTACAGATAAAGAAAGTGAAGCACAAACAGATGAGGAAACTGACCCCAAGTTACTCTGCCAGTAAGTATGGATTTGAACCCAGGCAGCCTGACTCCAAGAACCTCCTATTTTAACTGCTATGCTGTGTGGCCTCATTAGCTGAAATTAAATAAGTTATTCCCACTGTCCAGATGAGGAAATCAAAGCCCCAAGAGGTTGAGTTACTTGCCCAAGATCCCACTGCTACTAAGTGGAAAAAGCAGAATTTGAACTCAGGACTGAGGGCTCTAAATTCCACTCTCTTCCTATTAAACTGCATTGCTTGAGATCTGCTGTGACAGGTATTTGGAGACAATGAGGAGGGGATTAGAGGATGACATCTAAAAATATCTTTCAGAGGTAAAGGTTGGGGGGAGCACCTCCTTATTTTTTGACACAAATGAGGTCAGAAACAGCCCAATCCATGTCCACCCAAGGGAACCTACCCCTAACCCCACAAATCCACTTCACCCCAGGGACACAGCACCCAGGAAGGACAGAGCTGCCTTTGAGAGGTATAGCAAGTGCCCTCGGCTTCCAGGATGCCCGTTCAAATGCCACATTTCTCTTCTCCCCGAGTTGAATCACTTATTAAATATATAAATGTTTATTGCATCCAGGAGAACCCAGAGGCTGCCCTGAGCCCACCATTGAGCCTACTGTGGGCCTGCAGCTCCCTGCCATGGACAAGCACTCTCCGGCTATGTAGACACTGCTTTTGTCTTCCAGGGTTTCAGAAAGCAGAAGCATGCCACGCTCTGGGAGGGGCATGGACCTCTCCTCGTTTCCCTGTCTCAGTGGTCCACACAGACCCTGGTACTACTTGACCTTTGTTATATAACTCACTAGATGGCTGCTGCTTCTGGGAGCTTCCAGGCTGTTCTCCAAGGAGCCTTCTCCAGGCTGTTTGTGCAGAAAACCTGGGGCCATGGTAAAGCGCAGGTTTCCATTCCGCAGGCGGGGTGGGGCCCAAGGTTCTGCACTGTTAATACGCTCCCAGGTAATGCCAATGCTGTGGCCCCTGGACCTGTCTTTGAGTAATAAAAACCTAAAGCAGTGGTTGTCAAACGTGGCTGCACACTGAAATCACCTGGGAGCTTTTAAAAAACAATGAAGGAGTGGCCTGAACATTGGGATTTTTTAAATGTCCTTTTTTGATTCTAAAGGGCAGCCAAAGCTGAGAAACCCTGCTCTAAAACAGGGTGTTTCCTTTGAACAGGAGGAAGGTTATCCAGCTCTACAGAGCTCTGCCTGCCGAGTGATCTCAGCCTGCACTTGTTAGCCAGCTTCGTGCCTGGACAACAGGAACAGCAGCAAACAGCAAACAGTCCAACTCAGTGCCAGGCGCCTTTCTAAGCACGTCACATGTCTAGGTTCACCGAATACTCCCAAGAACGCTATGAGGTAGGTGCTATTATTATCCTCATTTTACAGGTGAGGAAACTGAGGCACAGAGAAGGTGAGAAGCTCTCCTATGTCACACAGCTCGCAGGTGGGCTGATTCCAAAGCCTGAGCTCTTGACTGCTTCTAGGCAGTGTGGCTCAGACATTCTTCTTTCTCACAGAACTTTTTCCCCAAACATTGGGACAGGACATGAGGCCAGAATCCAAGCAAACACTAAGCCTGCCGAGCGCTCAAAAGCCAAGCTCTGTGCTGGCGGGGTGTGCGTTGTATCCATGGATACATCTGTGGGTACCTGTAAGGAACATGCTGGAGACAGAACAGACGTCCAGAACGATTTCTCCAATACTCAAAATGACTGCTAGAGCTGTATATTGGCCATTTTCTGGTTTTAAGTCCCTGATTTAAGAGGAAGAGAAGGAAATGCTGCAGAGGGCCATTTTAGGCAGCACCGGAGCCTGCCTGGGCGTCACACCCTGCGGCATGTTCCAGGCGGCCAGCTTCCTTCCAGAGCTGCCCAAGGCTCGGGGCACACCCAGCCTGTCGGTGTCTCCCGCTGTGGTTATGTTGATGGTGAACAGCAGAAGATTGGCTGGAGACACTGCAGCTACTGACCTTTCTAGAAGGCAGGAGCTACAGAGGAACTCAGCTTTCAGCATCCTTGGCCCATGTTTTCCTAACCGAGGGGTGTGGGTAGGGAATGCCCACCAGGAAGGACAAAGCCTCAGCCCTTCGGCTGGAGACACTGCAGCTACTGACCTTTCTAGAAGGCAGGAGCTACAGAGGAACTCAGCTTTCAGCATCCTTGGCCCATTTTTTCCTAACCGAGGGGTGTGGGTAGGGAATGCCCACCAGGAAGGACAAAGCCTCAGCCCTTGACAGTCAGTGCTTCCTCTCCCCTTTGCCAGTTCTCAACGGTGCAGGCAAGGGTGGAGCCACCTACTCCTCGTGCGGCACCTCTCCTGTGCCTGTGCTCAGTCGGGGTGACAAAGGCTCTCCACACACACACGCCTAGTCTAGGTTAATGCTTCACTCTGGGCTTGTTCAACATCATGAACTGAACTCACGCAGGATGTCATTTTATAATGGTCAGTTTCCTGGCCTGACTTTCCTATTAGAGTAGAAACTGGCAGAGGGCAAAGACTTTTTTTATCTTTTTTGTCCCCAGCCTTATCGAGGTTTACTTGCCAAATAAAAATTGTACATATTTACAGTGTACAGCATGGTGTTTTGATATATGTATACACTGTGGAATGATGACCACAAACAAGCTA
>NW_007731248.1:158756-165489 GCF_000696425.1 Galeopterus variegatus | reverse complement strand
TGTTTGGGTTTTACAACCATATAAACATCTCATATAATAACAGTAACATCAATCCTAATAATAACAATAAGCAACCCTTGTTATTGAACTATTAGCAATAAAAATATCTGCTATTGTGAGCATGAAATAATCTAGCCCTAAGAATTGGATATCCCCACCACTGACAAATAAGTGTCCTTTTATACTAGGAGGCTCCTCAAGAGCCTGATTGCCTTGTTTTCGCAGATCAGGCTGAGGTGCTCATTCCTCATGGTTCAGCTGAAATTCTTCCCCCATCCAGGCTGCTCCTGTCCTCCTCCACCTCTTTCTTATGTCCCAAACATCTAAATTAATGATTTGGAGTATTCTCTAAATACTTATCTATTTCTCTCCTCCCAAGAAAATTATGAACTTGCAGAAAGGCAGAACTCTTCTTTCATGCCCTTAATGCCCAGCAATGATAGGGATGGGGGCAGATCTGACCCTCAATAAGTGTGGCTTGAGCTGAATAAGAATGAACTTTGCCAAAGGTTTTGCAGAATGTTGACAGATGTTGTACAGGTGTGTGAGTCAGGAGGGGAGGGGATGGCAGTCTCTCTGGTCAAATCCATTTGGGAAACACTAGGTTAAACAAAGTTTAACAGTTTTCCTCCCTACAGGTCTTCTCTATCCCTTTGGTATGCTAATGTGCATTATGAATCTCCAACAGAGGGCTTTCCTGGGCAAAATTTCCAACCAGTGTTTGCCAAGGAAGCCTTTATTTTACAGAGAAATATATGAAATTAATGTTTCACTGAACATACTTGGAAAGCATTGAATTGAATTAAATAAATTGTAGATCAAGAAAAAACCTTCAAGATTACTTTTTCCAATCCCCTCAGTTTCCCCATATGAAAAATGGGGACGATACTACCAGCTAATCCAAAAAAAATTGTTATGAAGATTAAATAAGTAAATATATTCAAAAGACTTAACATATCAATTGATGCTTACCATTATCATTTTATAGGTGAAAATGTAAGTTTCCACTTCATGTGGCTTCAGATGTCAGAGTCAAGTCTTTGGAATCAGACCAAGGTGCAGCTGGCCTGCATGACCTTGGGCAGGTGATGCGAACTCTGTTATCTTTTCCTCCACAGCCTAATCTGTAAAATGGGGCTGGTGATAACCAACTTCATGGAGTTGTTATGGGGAGGAAAGCAGGGAATGCAGGTAAAGGGCTTAGCTCAGAAACTGGTACCTAGGGCCCATCCAATAGGCATAGATCTTAGTTATAACAAGTAATATTCACTGAGAGTTTCTTTCAATGCAAGTGCTGCAAAGGGTCGATATGTATTAACACATGATCTTATTAAGCTTAAGAGGGAGATATTTTCAGTCCCATTCAACACAGGAGCAATTAAATATCAAAGAAGTGAAACAACTTGCCCAAGGTCATATAGCCAAGAAGCAAGAGTTAAACCTCATCACTGACTCTGGAGCCAGTGCTCCCCACAACTGCCCTTCTGCCTCTCTGCTGTATCCCACCCTCATCCCCACCCACGATGAATAGCACTGGTTGAGTCTAGTACTTTACTCCTGGTGTATTACTGCTGGAGTGCTCAAGACAGGAAGTATTCTTCCAGGTGACACCTTAGACCCTCAGGGGTCTTGATTAAGGCTTCCCCTAAGTCTGGGCAGCTCAGGTCCTGCCCCAAGCTGAGAAAGCCGCAGCCAGGGGCTGTGGTTTACAGAAGTCTTGTCTTTGTTACTCTATCCGGGCCTGTCCAGGCAGGTAGAATCCAAAGTCAGAGGCCCTCTCCTAAAGGATCTGGGGATGCAGTGAGGGTCAGATATCTGGGACACAGTGTTCTTGAGTCCCTGTCCAGAGAGGCCCAAGGACCTGGCCATTCACAGTGTCAACCCAACTTGGATTCCCTCTTAATAAGACCACATGAGGAAAAGAACAACCACCCACTATCTCCTTCTCTGGGCAAACAGAGGCCTCAAAAAGGAAAGTAATTTGCCTTTCATCACTGAGCCAAAAAGTTGCCAAACAGGGACTTGAAATTGAATACTCTTTCCCCAAACTCTTTCTACACATCTCTGAACATGCCCAGCAAACAAAGAGGGGCTGGAAGGAAAGAACTGCAGGTGGACTTAAGGGCACATTTATCCAGAGCAAGCTTTTATCTGCAGACTTGATGCAAAAGGCCCTGGGTTTAACTAAACCCTGCAAGTCCGGAGATGACCACAGTAAGAAGCTGTGTCTATGGCCAATTCTCTCTGGAATTATAAGCTGAGACCAAGACATCCATTTCTTTTCCTCCCAGAGTGTCACCTGATGGTTACTGGGGTCATGTCAGCATTTCCAGGAGGCATATTTATGTAGTGCTTTTAACAAGTGAGGCCATGGCCATTATCCCACAGCTGGGCTGGGTCAGGCAATCAAAGCATTACATCATCTCAGTTGAGTAGTTTTGGAAAGAGGAGCCAGAAGAAAAGTGGAAAGGAGCCAGGATGATGGGGAGGGGAAAAAAAAAAAAAAAAAAAACTCATATGTTGAGCAATTAATATATGCCAAATTCTAGACCAGGTGCCTCACAGACATTTTCAGATCTAATCTTTGCAAGAGTCCTAGAAAGTAAATATTAAACTCCAGTTGTACGGATGAAGAAACTAGCCAGAAGGGTTAAAGACCTTGGAAGTCCTAAGATTCTACACATGTGTGGGATAGACCCAGATCTCTCTGACTCCGGGGTCTGCCCTATTTGTCTGTTTCTGTCCACCTCTGTGTCTTCAGAGTCCAGTGCTGATCCTCCCATTAACTTACTACAGGCGAGCCCTTCTCTCTGAGCTTCTCATTACTTGTCCTAAACAATGATAGTGCTTCCCTCTTCTAGAGACTGCAGGGCTTGAGGACTTTAAAACATTTTGATCAATGAAGCCACAAGTGTACAGTCTTTTTATAAGTGGTAAGAAGAAGGAAACTACAATATATCTATCTCATATACATAATATGTATGATATACATATATGTATATATGTATGTACATATATATCTGTGCCAATATATCTCAGCCAATCCTTTCCCAATGTCATCCTTAAACCATCCATTGTGTGCTCCCTTTTCTGACATGTTGGTGCCTCTAGTGTCTACCTCTTTGGGAATATAAATATAACTTGAAATCATGTAATACTTTACTTTGAAAAGATCCACTTAACATCCTTTCAACATCCTAATCTCTCATTGCATTATTGAATGATTTATTCTCATAGTTTTGTGCAAAGTGTGGAGTACTTCATGTGCTTTGTGTACTTTGTGTGCTTTGTGAGTTTTTCTCCCTAAATCAAAGCTAATGTTCTCAAGACTGTATTTCTCTTGTAGGAACATGGTCACCAGAGCTAGACCAGGTTCAAATCCTGCTCTGCCATTTACCTGCTATGATCTTAGACATATTACTTACAATTCCTTCCAGATGTAAAATGGGGCAATATTAGTACTTACCTTTCATGTAATAAGATTGTATATGTAAAATGTTTAGAACAGGTCCTGGAACATAGTAAGTGTTCAGTAAATGTTGTGATGATTAGTTCACTCCTGCTCTAGGCACATAGATTGTATTATATTATCTATGAATATTGTTTGTTTGAACTTGTTTTCCAGTATGATTAACAGAGTCAGTTTGAAAATGCAGTTGATCTGGTAAATCATTACTTCAGTGGGGATTGTACAAATAAACACAGAAATGAGTATATGATTACAAACTGTAACTAGTGCTTTGAGGAAAAATTAACAGGGTATTTTGAGAGAATTAAACAGATGAGCATATTTTATAGAGAACATTCAAAAAATGTCTCCTAAAGGAAGCAACACTTAAGGGGAACCCTGGAGGATAAGGACAGGCTGGCCAGACTAAGAGTAAGAGAAGGGGGCAGATTTTCTGGTAGAGAAGACAACATTACAAATGCCCTGTACCATAAAAGGACTTGGGATACTTGAGGAGGAACAATGTGACTGGATTGTGGTGAGCAAGAGGGAGAGAGGGGAGAGATGAGGTTGGAGAGAAAGATGGGAGCAGATGCAGGTGGAGGCTCTGCAGATCATGATGAAGAGTTTAGATTTTAGTCTAAGAAATGGGATGCAATTGAAGGGCTTTATGCAGACACATTATGTGATCAGATTAGTATTTTGTGTAAGACCAGTCCGGTGGTCATGTGTCAGGGGCAGATACAGAAGCCAGTTCAGAGGCTACTGCTGTAACCAGGGCTGGAGTTGAGGGCGGCATATCCTAGGGTGGTGGTGATGAAAACAGAGACAAGAGGATAGTTTCAACAGGCATTTTGGAGGGGGAATCAATACAACTTGGACAGCTTGGATTTGGGGTGATTAGTTTCCCAGGGAGCATGCTTTGATATTCAATGTATTGAATTGCACGATGACATGGACCTAGTCATTACATGGGATTCGCTGGGAGGCCCATTTAGATTAAACACGAAGAAGAAACTTGCAATAATTAGGGCTTTCCCAAAGTGAAATCATCTAAGGAGGTAATAGAATATTTGACTTTGAAAATTTTCAAAAAGGATGTGTGTCACCATTGGTATGAGATTTTATGAAGATGGCTTGAGAATCCCCCTTAAGGACATGTTTAAATATTCTGGGGAAAAAATATGCACAATATTCAGAGCTAACTTATCAACATAATAATTGACACTTATAGAGTGACCATTGTGTGCCAGTTTCAAACACTTAACATGGATTAATTTATTTAGCCCTCACAATTCCTCTGTGAGTTGATACTAATATTATCTCCATTTTACCAATGAGGAAGATAAAATGTAGAAATATTAAGGTATTTATCCAAGCTCATATATCTGGTAAATGAGTAGAAATAAGATTCAAATTTAGGTAGTCTGGCTCCACCAGACACACCCTAAATGTATGAACATGGAAAATAGTTTGGTATGTTATAGCACAGACATTCTCTGTAACAGTATTATGTCATTAAATGAAATGGAACTGAATGTTAGAGTGAAGGGAATATAGCTGACATTTTTTCTCTGTTATCTTTTCCAAATTTTCCCCAATCTGATGATACTACATTTATTCAGAAAATACAGTTGCAATTCAAAACAGATGATACCACTTGCACCAAAAAGAGCTGGAAGGAGATTGGAATTCCAAGAACTTTCTCAACATGGAAATTCTATGATTCTATTAGTGTGGGCTTTTTTATGGGCAAACTGGGTGTCCAATTTGAGTATCTGGATCAAGACAAATCCATCACAAATGAAATACAAAGTCTCAAGTGAAAACTTCTACTTTGATTTAACAGTCAATAACCCAAACTAAACACCAGTCGATTAAGACAAATATGTTTTTGAGGCCTCACAACTCTGTATTATTAGTCACACATCCCCGACAAAGTTGCTAAACTTCCATAAATATGTTTTTAATGATCAGTTGATATTTATCTAATGCATGCTATCTCTCACATTAAGTTGAAATTAAATGCACCGTTTACTGCGTCATGTGCCTTCATGGCTTAAACAATCCTTTTTCTTCTCTTTTGAGCTCAGATAACAATTTGCTATACAGCTGTATAACATCTGGTAACTGAGAAATGCTGCAGAAGAAGTTTTAAATTTCAGAATTTGATGGGTCCTGATACATAACAGTAAGTCATTTCTTATCAATTTTTCCTGGATGCTAAAATGCATCTAAGGAAAATGTGTTTGGGAAATATCCATGTGTCTGCCATTTTCCCCAGTTCCTAACTGAGGAATACTCCATGGGAAGTCAATATACCTTGCTGAAGAAAACACATCAAGTTCTCACCTACTTTTTTTCATTTATCAACAATTATCTGACCCCAAATAGCTGATCCAGGGTGAAGTAGCATGGTTTCTTAGGAGAGTCTATTCAATTATGGTAGTATGGATAATAAAACTGTTTTCCCTTATAAGACACACTACTGATTTAATAAGAATTCCCTGGGAAGAGAAGAGAAGCACTACATTAATGTATATGTCAATTATAAGACATCCAAATTTAGGAAATGTTAAAAATGAGAAAAAAAAAGTTCAACTCAAAATTTAGAAAATACATCTGATATATCTAAATTGGCAAAATATGTTTGTGTTACCTTTTTTCATTTCCTTTCATTCACAAAACGAGATGTGAGTTAAATCATTTTATCTTTTCTACAGATGAGGAAACTGAGTCTCAGAGGTTAAAAGACCTTATGGCAGAGGTAGGACTCGAACTAACTCTTCCCAAGCATGTCTTCACTTTAAGGAGAAATTTCCCCTTTTCAGCACTAGAGCCCATGGGAGGTGAAAGGACACTAAAAATGGAGGTACAACAAGCTGAGTTCCTTCCCAAAACTTGTCCCCAACAGTGGCAGAAATTGGGCTAGAAGCTACCTTGCATGACTCCTAGTCATCTGCAGTGGCTGGTATTTAAAGTTCAAAGTTTATGAACTGCTGGTAAAAACAACCCATGGAGATTTCCTTGAATATTTGCCAACTGTTTAGATCTCTGTCACTGCTCTAAGAGAATAGAGTAATTGTAACCACTAAGTATCTAATACGTCCGATGTGCTAAATTCTTACGTTTTATACATATCATATCAGTTTATATTCACAGTGGATCTATGGTAGGCAAATCCTTTTGCAGATAAGAACATTGAGGCACACACACACATACACACAAAGAAGAAAGAAAGAAAGAAAGAAAGAAAGAAAGAAAGAAAGAAAGAAAGAAAGAAAG
>NW_007731248.1:150167-157496 GCF_000696425.1 Galeopterus variegatus | reverse complement strand
TCAAACTTTGATGATGTGAATGCGCCCAATGATTTTATGTCTGAGATTCTGAGGATGGACAGTGACAACTGAAAGGCTCTGTCCTTTAGATCCTCATGTTTCCTCCATCCCCCTTGCTTCCCTCCTGGCACCCACTCACCCCGATCATAAATATTGCCTGCCACTTTTATGATTATTGGTGGTTAGATATGATGAATTCTGATACTAGTCAACTGTGGAGGAGATATTAAATACATTAGCTAATTTTCCCTTAATGCCTCATCCAATATGAATCAATATTGGTTTAATAATTAACATGTTTAAACATTTTTATGTATATTTCATGATGAGACGATCTATGTTTATTTTATGAAGATGAAATATTTAGCTCCCTGCCACTGATGGCAAAGCCATTCCAACTTGGAGCTTTGTCTTTAGCCTGCTCTGGGGCCATCTTTTGACAAACTGGCTGGTTCTCACTGACTGTGACCTGGTAGAGATTGCTGAGCTCGTAATAAAAAGCTGAGAGCTTCTGGAAAGAGCAAAGGCTAAATGCTGAACAGTGAGTTCTCCGAGGAGCCTCCTGGACTGGTGGCATCAGCTCCCACCCCAGCCCCAGCTCTGTCTCAATCCTACTCTCCTCTTCAGTCTGGAAGCATATACTGAGTGTTAGCTCTGAATAAGATTCAGCTCCCTCACCCATAGAGACAGTATTGGGAGGTGGGGTTAGAAACAGGTGCACAGTACCTTGTTCTCAACAAGGGTAATTTTTGGTTCCCCCTTGCCTCCAGAGACACTGGCAATGCCTGCAGATATTTTTGGTTGTCACAACTGGAGGGTTAGTTACTGGTATTTGGTAGGTAGAGGACAGGGATGATGCTAAACATTGTACAGTGCACAAGACAGCCCTCCTCAACAGAGAATTATCTACTCCAAAATGCCAGTAGTGCCAAAGTTGAGAAACTCTGATTTACAGTCAGACATTACTAGGTATAGCCTCCAGTTCTACCACATGTTGTGCAAACTTGGAAAGTTTCTGGTCCTTGCTTTCCACATCTCTAAATTGTGGATACTAATCATAAAAGTGCCTTATTAATGAAGTTTGGTGAAAATTAAATGAGGACAAATATTAAAAATCCAGTGTTTGGCACTGTTGTAGACTAAATGTTTGTGTCACCCAAAACTCATATGTTGAAACCTAAGCCCCCATGTAATGGTATTAGGAGGTGGGGNACAGTGGATCTATGGTAGGCAAATCCTTTTGCAGATAAGAACATTGAGGCACACACACACATACACACAAAGAAGAAAGAAAGAAAGAAAGAAAGAAAGAAAGAAAGAAAGAAAGAAAGAAAGAAAGGAAACAAAACTTGCTTAAGATCCAGAATTCAAATCCAGATTGTTCTGATTCCAGAGCAGGGATTTTAAAGACTGAATTAGCCTATTTTCAAGACACAGGAAAAATATGCCTAGAGAAAAAGTCCCTCCCTTAAAGAATTTGAAATCTATTTAGTGATGTAAGATTAAAATGTATAAAATGATGAGAGGAAAATGCCACCCATGAATATTATTACCCCANAGTTAGAGCTGAGTGTTAGAGGACCAGGAGGACTTAACCCAGAAGAGAGAACAGCAGGTGCAGCAATATCTGAGGGAAGAGAGAGAACAGAATTCCTATCAAATTCTAGCTGAGATACTAATTTTTCTTTAAAAAACTTACGAATTTTCTCCCTGGTGGATTGATAGCTTCTTCATATTTGTTTTCAAAACTTGGTTTTCTTGTCCTGCTTCTCATGCACTGTATCATTAGAAATGCCTGAAAATCTGGTCAACTGGATCACCTCTCCTGGGCTCCATGCTTTACAGCTGTGCTGTCTAATAAAGTAGCCACTAGCCACATGCAACTATTTAAATGTAAATTAATTAAGATTCAGTAAAATTAAAAATTCAGTTCTGAAGTGACGTGAACAACATTTGAAGTGCTCAATAGCCAGTTCAGATATCGAACACTCCCATCGTCACAGAAAGACCTACTGAGAGTGCTGCTTTAGAGACCTCCCTCTGGTTCTTTTTTGGAAAAAGGAAGCGAGGACAACATGGGGCTAAAGATGTAGGCCAATTTCCAGACCCTGGGTCAGGAACCCAGTACCCCAGAATGACCTGCTTGGACTGCTCCAAGTCCACTCACAAGGCCTCATCCACGGATTTGTCCCCTTGAGAATGGACTCAGCCACTAATGTGCATAACTATGGGTCTGAAGAGTGCCTGAGGGGCACCCTTTAGATGGAAGGAGTGTACATGTGGGCTGGGGTTTCTATACACAAGCACAAGAGAACCCTCTGGATGTACAAAAGAGCTGAGTTTAAAAAAAAAAAAGTCAGGTGGGCTACAGGACCAAAACCTAGATTTCTAATCTTTCCTTAAACCCCATAGACACAAGGGACAGGTCTGTTTATCGCCTCTACTTTGTGTTTGATTAGTAATTATATTAGTTTTCTATTGCTGTTTTAGCAAATTACCACAAACTTAGTTTAAACAATGCAAATTATTCTCTTAAGGTTCTGGAAGTCAGAAGAATGAAATGTATCTCATCGGGCTAAAATCAAGGAAGTAGCAAAGCTATATTATTTTCTAGAGATTCAGAAAAAGGATCAATTTCCTTGACATTTCCTGTTTCCAGAAGCCACATTCCTTGGCTTGTGGCCCCTTCCACCATCCTCAAAGCCAGCAATGCTGGGTGATTTGTTATGCTACTGTCTCTCTGGTTATCCTCTTTTGCTCCCCTCATCTCTTTAAGGACCTTTGTGATTACATTGGCCCCACCCAATAATCCAGGATAATCTCTCTATTTTAATGTCAGCCGATTAGCAACCTGAATTCCTCTTTGCCATAGAACCTAACTATTCACAGGTTTGGGATTAGGAGGTAGTCATCTTTGGAGACCACTGTTCTTCCAGCCACAGTGATTTAAGAGTGGCCTGTACTATAATGCATTTATGGGCCAAGAATATATTTTTCTGACTTTAGCAGTTCCACTCTCTGTGCCAGGCACTTTTACATTCAGACCTCATTTTCTCATTTGAACCTCACAGTATTAGGTTTCTATTTGTATACATGAATTGAAGGATACAGANTGTCACCCAAAACTCATATGTTGAAACCTAAGCCCCCATGTAATGGTATTAGGAGGTGGGGTCTTTGTAAGATAATTAGTAGGATTAGTGCCCTTATAAAAGAGACCCCAGATTGCTCTCTCATCCTCTTTTCTGCATTTGAGAATATGAGAAGATAGCGATCTGCAACCCAAAAGAGGGCCCTCACCAGAGCCCAACCACTCTGGCACCCTGATCTTGCACTCCCAGCCTCCAGAACTATGAGAAATAAATTTCTGTTGCTTGTAAGACACCCATTCCATGGAACTTTGTCATAGCAGCTCAAATGGACTAAAACAGGGCAACCATAGGATACTCAGTGAAACCTGGAATTGCAGGAAGAACTGACTGGAAAACTATCTGCAAGAGATGAATGCGGTAAATCACAAAAAAGAAAAAAATGTGCACAATTCCTTATTTCTCCCTGTATCCCATCTTTGTATGTGACTTCGAAGTTCCTTAGTATATTAATTTGAGCCTGGGCTTTAAGAGGACTTGCAGCTTCCACTCATTCCCCTGGAAGCCTGCAATTGCTACATGAACAAGCTGGCCTGCTGGGAAACAGGTGACCATGGCCAGCAGAGATGAATCATCCCAGCCGAGATCACTTTAACCTGGCCCAGTAGCAGACCACAGATACTTGATTGATCCCAGCTGAGACTCCAAGAACCATCCAGCTGAATCGACCCCAAATTGCCAACTGGCAGAATTATGAGAAAAATAATTGGTTGTTGTTTTAAGCCACTAAGTTTAGGGGTAACTTGTTACAAAGCAAAGACTAGCTGATACGGTAAGTTAGAGCTGAGTGTTAGAGGACCAGGAGGACTTAACCCAGAAGAGAGAACAGCAGGTGCGGCAATATCTGAGGGAAGAGAGAGAACAGAATTCCTATCAAATTCTAGCTGAGGTACTACTTTTTCTTAAAAATCCTTATGAATTTTCTCCCTTGTGGATTGATAGCTTCTTCATATTTGTTTTCAAAACTTGGCTTTCTTGTCCTGTTTCTCATGCACTTTATCATTAGAAATGCCTGAAAATCTGGTCAACTGGATCACCTCTCCTGGGCCAATTGTATTTAGATTTTATCATAATAATGTAACTTTTGCTTAAGGATCGTATAACTTCGTATAATGTATGCTATACGAAGTTATTACGCAATGCAAATTATTCTCTTAAGGTTCTGGAAGTCAGAAGAATGAAATGTATCTCATCGGGCTAAAATCAAGGAAGTAGCAAAGCTACATTATTTTCTACAGATTCAGAAAAAGGATCAATTTCCTTGACCTTTCCTGTTTCCAGAAGCCACATTCCTTGGCTTGTGGCCCCTTCCACCATCCTCAAAGCCAGCAATGCTGGGTGATTTGTTATGCTACTGTCTCTCTGGTTATCCTCTTTTGCTCCCCTCATCTCTTTAAGGACCTTTGTGATTACATTGGCCCCACCCAATAATCCAGGATAATCTCTCTATTTTAATGTCAGCCGATTAGCAACCTGAATTCCTCTTTGCCATAGAACCTAACTATTCACAGGTTTGGGATTAGGAGGTAGTCATCTTTGGAGACCACTGTTCTTCCAGCCACAGTGATTTAAGAGTGGCCTGTACTATAATGCATTTATGGGCCAAGAATATATTTTTCTGACTTTAGCAGTTCCACTCTCTGTGCCAGGCACTTTTACATTCAGACCTCATTTTCTCATTTGAACCTCACAGTATTAGGTTTCTATTTGTATACATGAATTGAAGGATACAGATTTTATTTATCAAGCACCTGCCATACATTAGGGGGATTTTATTATCTGTGCAACTAGGATACAGTTATTTCCATTTTGCAGATGAAAAATCTGAAACTAAGAGATTAAGTAATTCATCTGAAGTCAATCACCTTTTAAGTGCAGAATCAAAATTTGAACGCAGTTGTGCAGCTACAAAACTTGAGCTGTTTTCATCCAGCTTCCCACCAATAGTAAGTCTATTTAAATAATGAGAAAATGTGTTCTCTCTGAGAGTTGAGAGCTACAACTTCCTGAGCTCCTACTACGCGCCAGGAAGTATGCCAGGGCCTTTGCATACATTATCCAGTTAACCTGCATAACATTGACAATAATTCATGCTGAATTCCTGCTATGTGCCATGCATTTCATGTATGTTATCTCTGTTCCTTACAGCAATCTTACATTAGGCCATATTATCTCCATTCCTAGTATTGAAGAAACCAAGATTTAGCAAAGTTAAATAAATTACCTGAAGTCACTTGGTTATTTATTCATTTATTCATGCAATAATTTTTGAGCTTCTACTATATGGCAGGCACTATACATTCCAGGGACTGGAAATACAGAGAACAGTTTGTTTTTATTCTCATAGAAGAACATAAATCATAATCAAATCAATAAATAAAGTAATTGATCATGTGACAGGTAATGAATGCCATGTGAAAAATATGAAGGAGTTTAATGACAGAATGTGTGCATGGAATGCCCTATTTTTATACAGGATGGTTAACAAAGGCCGCTCTGAAAGTCATCGTTGAGCAGAGGCAAGGAAGAAGTGAAAGAACAATATCTATGAAGTCATCTGGATGAGAGCATGTTAGGCAGATGGAATGGCACACGCAAGAGTTCTAAGGAGAGAATGAGCCTGGTGGAATCAAGGAACAGCAAGAAAACACATCTGGCTTGAGCAGAATGTGAGAAGAGGAGAATATCTTATCCCTGAGGTCAAGGGGGTTCTAGATGGTGCAGGGCAATGCAAGTCATTGGCAGGTCAGAGTCACTTGTTATGCTGAATAAGATGGGAAGCTACTAATCAGAGGTTTTGAGTACTGAAATGGCACTATGGTTCATATTCTAAAAGAATTACTTGGGTTTTGGGAGGAGAATAGATCGAGGGAGCAAAGGCGGCAGCAGGGCGAGAGAGGAGGCTACTGCCATTTTCCTGGAAATATGATGGTTAGCAGCAGAAGTGTGAGAATGTTCACATTTTAAAGGAGACTCTGCAGGATTTGCTGATGCATTGGACACAGGGTGTGATGGAAAAAAAAAAAAAAAAAAAGAATCAAGGATGAGCCCAGAGCTCTGGTCTGAGGAGCTGGAAGAATAGAGCTGCTATTTACAGCAAAGGAAGACATCTTTGTGGACCTGGAGTCTAGGGAACTTTCTACACCATTGGAGACATTTCATTATGTTTTTATGCTAATTAGGGATATTATCCAGAGAGGAAAAGAATTATTGTTTAGAGAAGCCAGAGTGATTTCTTGATTGCTAAAGGAGTTACTGTGAGTGGGAGTTGGGCTGGGAGGGGGAAAAGCAAGAGGTAGTATCTAGAAGCAGAAGTGGATAGATTGACCTTAGATGAAAATATGTACAATTAATCTACAGTAACAGAAGGGAAAGAAAAGGGTATGGCCCAAATTCCAATAGGCTTGTAGCGATGATGGTAAACACATTCTCATTGGTTTTCCAGTGAAATAGGTAGCAAAGTCTGATCAAAGAGTGAGAGATTGGGGAGACATGCTGGATATGTGAGAAAAAGACAAAATAAAATAGTCATGGTGAATGGACTCCCGGAATGTGGTAGAATTTGAATCCAGGTCCATTAGGCTCTAACATCAGCAAACTCTTCATATACCTTATGACTTTAAAACTATCCTGCAAGTTAAATATATACTGTTCCAATTTCACAGATGAACAAAATGAAAATTTCAAGAGCTTATGTGGCCCAAGGCCACTCAGCTTATGTTGCAAAACCATAAACTAAACCTTTTAACAACTATTTTTCAGCCTCATGGACCTAGTCACCATTCCTCCTGAAGGAAAAGGAAGCACAAACAGAGCATTCTGTGAAGGTGCAGTGAGATACTAGGTCCCCACCTCAAGCCCCGGAATGGTGGCAAACGTAAAAATGATCTGCAAGTTTCCTTGGGCTTTCTCAGCTGCATTTGGCCCTAATACCATTGATTGATGTCTATTTTGCCTTCAGTTTTCCTTTTCTTTCAGGTTAAGTTGAAGGAACAGATAGATGTAAGACAAGCTTTGATTTGCCCCTGTGAGTCAGTGAAGACAGGATATCTCTGTGCTGAGGGCTTTTGAAAAAGGGCTGAATCTTCCTGGAAAAGATGAGATCAGGATAAAACATCTGCTTTTACTTTTTTTTTTTTTTTTTTTTTTTGCTCAGGTTTTTCCCCCTTCCTTTTTTTTA
>NW_007731248.1:148082-149171 GCF_000696425.1 Galeopterus variegatus | reverse complement strand
GGAACAGATAGATGTAAGACAAGCTTTGATTTGCCCCTGTGAGTCAGTGAAGACAGGATATCTCTGTGCTGAGGGCTTTTGAAAAAGGGCTGAATCTTCCTGGAAAAGATGAGATCAGGATAAAACATCTGCTTTTACTTTTTTTTTTTTTTTTTTTCTTGCTCAGAGTTCTGCCCCTTCCTTTTCTATACCATTTGTTTCTTTCTTCATCCCATGAGATATGATTCATGGAATCTTTGGTTCCAATTTAATGGAATCTTTGGGTTCCAAGTAATTTTTTCAAGTCGTAGTATCTTTCTTGGGATTGAAAGAGACCTTACAAATCACCATGCCCAGAATTACTTTGCTCAAACAAGGATATGGAGAACCAGGAAAGGAAGTGACAGCAAATTTAGGAACAGAATGACATGGCTCTTTCAGACCCCCCAAGAGCTGAAGGATGTTTCCAGAAGGACGCATATTCTTCAAGCTTTAGAGTAGCCCACAGAAAGTGAAACAGGATTCACAGTTCCCCAACCAGACTCCTCAGCCCTAAAATGACATTTGCAAATAGCATTAGGGAAAACATTTTTTTTTGTTCATTTTTGATGTCTGATGTTCAAACTTTCTTTAAAGGTTGTATTCTAAAAAGGTTGAGTTCATGGAGAGTCAGTGACTCAGAGACAGCCTGCAGGGCTATTTACACCAGCCTCCACCACAAAAGGGAGTGGTGGGCCCCAGAGGAAACTGGCTGCCATGAAGAGAAAGTGGGAATGAAGAGAGGAAGGTGATCTCCAACCATCCAGACAACCTGAAGATCTCAGTTATAGCCCCTCGATTCGCTGCCTCCTAGTCCTACCTAAAACATAACCACATCTACACTTTACTCCCTTCCTTCGTTCCTACTTCTGGGTCTTGAACTACCTAACGTTTTCCCTTCTGTTTCATGTCTTTGAACTTATCTCTCTACATCTCCTCTAAGACTTTATTCCATCAGGTGGGCCCTCCACCTCTGAGGCGCCTGCCTCTCCTCTGCCTCTGCCTTCCTTTCAATAATCATCTCTCTCCCATAGCAGCTTCCCCTCGATACCACGTTCCTCTTCTACCTCA
>NW_007731248.1:144735-146807 GCF_000696425.1 Galeopterus variegatus | reverse complement strand
AACTTCACATCTTCTTCTTAGGTTTTTTTTTTTTTTTTTTCCTGAGCACTAGGCACACTTTTTATGGTCACCTATTAGCCATCTCCACCTGTGCACCAGGATATTTTTATTAACATGCATTTGCTCTCCTTAGACCTTCAATATCACTGCTAACCTCATCTCTTGCACACATAATTGTTTACCAACTGCAGCTCTTGCTACCTCCTGATAGCAGCTTGGTGGAACTATTAGAGAGCTGCTCCACAGACAGCTGCCCAGGCTTCTGGGTCACAGGGGAGATAGCTGAGCTGAAGAGTTGATGTTGGGAATGGTCCAAAAGAAAGGAGGATTAGGAGTAAATGAGGTCACCTAAGAAAGAGCTCAGGACAAAAATTCATAACCTAGGGGGCCATGGATGGTTCCTCAAACTATATCTAAATTGTATATGTTGTATACGTATGTACATTGTTTAAGATAATTCATAGCTTTCATCAAATTCTCAAAGGTATCAATGGGCCACAGAATTGAAAAGACCCCCTAGTTAGGGCAAACAGAAAATTTTTGCTTAATGATGGCAAAAAAAAAAAATATGTAGGGAAGTAATGACTAAACTGGCAATAAGGAGATCTAGGATGTAGCCTTGGCTTTGCCACTGACTGTGTAGCATCAGGAAGGACTCTCCAGACCCATATGAAATTCTCCCTGCAGCACTTTGTACATTTTGGATTATGATTTCCATTACTGATTTAATGTCTGTCTTCCCCATTACATGACAAGCTCCAAGAGGTCGGGGTCTGTGTTGCTCACCATTGTACAGTGACAGTGCACATAAAAAATAGTTTTTACTGATTTCCCTCAGACCATCAATTCTCTTCTCTGGACTTGAGTGTCTTCATCTATAATGTTAGGGATTCATGTGTCATAATTCATTTTTAAACACCAACTCTTCGGTACAGTGTTGGCCTCCACCATCATTATATCCCCAGAGCCTAATGAGTCTGAGTGCAGGCTTTTCAGCCCAGCAGAGCAGGTGAGCAAAGAGGGGTATAATTATAGTAAATTGTGTTGTGTGTTACAAAAACGGGATTAGAATGTGCTAAGGGAGCAGGGTGGGGACTGACCACATCTGGGGATTCAGGCATAAACCATCTCCAGATAAGCTCTTGGCAGAGATCACATTTGGCCCATGAGAGCAGGAAGGTCATTGACCCCTCTGGGTAACACTAGGTACTAATCACACTGGCCACATGCAGGTAAGCCCATAGAACTCCTACCTAATCATTTCAGATGCTTTTATTCCTCTCTCAGTTTCAACTCAGGACTCACAATTTATAAAAATAAATTACCTGCCATCATAACGTATATAATTTTCAAAACTACCTGTTCACAACACAAAGCAATAATGCCCAGCTCCCAAAGGAAGCATCATTCCCTCTCTCCTCCCCTTCCTTCCAACCTCATTATGTGCGGAGACACATCAAGGCCAAAAAAAAAAAAGAAAGCACATCAGAATTCAGCCCACCTCATGGCTTTACTGCCTACAATGAACAGCTGCCATTTGAATGTCTTTATAAAGTCCCTTTATTTTTTCCCCCTCATGGTTTCCCGGCTCTCCTTTCTTGGAATGATACTCTTTCATTTTTGTTATTATGGTTTCTTTTTTATTAAAGACAGGACTGGATGTTACTTATATTCTGAGGCTATACCACATTTAAAGTAATAATTCTCTACTTCTCTACATTTTTTTCTTTCATTTGTCCCACATTACTGTTTCTTTCTTTTGTCCCACATTAGTGTGATAGTTAAAAAAATGACAAAAACAAAATTTGTTGAGAGGTTAGAAGTCTTGATTCTCATTTCATTTTAGAATAGGGTTTTTAGGTAAATGCATGCATAGGGCAAAAGCCCACAGATAGTGTGGCAAGAGCCCATCTAATCAACTCCAATCAATGTTTAGGTATGGGATTGTATACTTTAATGTTTTTATAGATAACAGGTGGTTGTCATACCTATCCTGTTAAGAGATTTTAAGAATTGCTGAAGGGAAAATTGTGGAAAAAAATGTTTGCTAGGGGCAAGCTGTCTGTTGGGGG
>NW_007731248.1:137225-143784 GCF_000696425.1 Galeopterus variegatus | reverse complement strand
TTGTGAAACTTCCTTGTCTTTACAATAAAAAACAGAAGCTAACTTTGAATCAGGGCTGTTACATTCAGCTTTCTCCTTCTAACCGAGGAGTTGCTGGGGTACAGTCCCTCTGGGCTTCTCAATGCATTCATGGTGCTTTGAGTAATCCTTTTTTTTGCATCTCCGTTATACAGGGAAAAGTGTAACAAAAATTTAGGATCTGGAATTAAAAACATGGCCTTTGAAATCCAACTCTGCATCCCAGTCAATTCACTGGTCTGTATGAACCTTAGTTACTTCCTGTGTTAAATGGGGACAGCAACTGTAATAGCACCTTCTTGTATCACTTCTTTTGGTGAGGTGTAGGTCAGAAATCTTGGGGCCAAGTGTTTTATAAACTCTGAGATTCTCTATGTAAGTAAATAACCAATATTATTTCATTCAAACTTCATGGTATGTTTCACATCCTCAACTTTGGTGAGTATCTTCCTTTATTTTTTATTTATTTATTTTTTTCACATCTGGCCAGTACAGGGATCCAAACTCATGACCTTAGTGTTACAAGCACCATGCTCTCCCAAGTGAGCTAACTGGCCAGTCCCCTATTTTCCTTTTTTAAGCCTTTATACCTTTTCCAATTTTAAAACTTTAATCAAGCTTTTCAAAATCTCTCTCTCCATGTAGTGAAAATTTGCATTTATTGTTAATCATATCCATTATTCAAGGAAGTAATTCTAGCTGGCTGTTAATTCTTTATTCAACAAATATTTATCATGCATATATAATGTCTAAGTTATGATCTTTGGCTTCAAGCAATGCAGTTCCAACACCCTCTATAACAGTGCCACCTGATGGCTCTGTGCGTTACCCAGTGTGTGATTGATCAAAGAGACGGGTGAACTTACAAGGCAGCTAATTTCTTGGGGAGAAAATTTTAATTTTTAGAAAGTTATTCTTCATGTAGATAATCGGTGTCTTTCTGCAATTTCCATCTATTGTATTATTCTAACATCCAGTGTTTTCCTCCACAAGTGTTCAGATGTTTGCAGGTAGCTACAAAGCTCCGACTCTCAACATTTTTCTTCTGCAAGCTAAGAATCAGAACTGCAGATATGGTCGGAACACATTTAACGAGAGTGGAGGTTATCCTTTTTACTCCATCTAGCATAAAACCTACCCCTAGTTCAGCCTGTGATGTCATTAGCATTTTTGGTTCCAGTCAAAGCTCTTGGTTGACTCATGCCACTGCCACACTTAAATAGAAATACAATCCCAGACTTTTAACCTCTCTTTCTTCCAAACCATATTTTCCTCATCCTGTATTTAGAGTCTTGGGGTTCTGGATCCAAGTGAGGGCTTGATATTTGTCCATATTCAATTTTATCTTTTTCGATTTGACCCAATGTTCTCATTAGCCAAGGAGTTGTTGAATTCTGGTTATTATTCAGAGTATTAGCTGTTCCTCTGAAAGTCATGCCATGGAAAATTTTAATCAATAAGCTTTTGATGTACTTCTACTGTTAGTTAACATGTGCAAATTGTGGTTAAGAATATGTAACCACAATATATAAAGGTACTTCAGAAAATTTCATGGGAAGATTCATATTATCTTTTAAATCTATTTTTCCATAAATTTTCACAGTACCCTTGTGTTACATAATAATACTCTGGAGACTTTTTGTTTCCTTTTTTTAATATTCAAAAATCTCAGTTGTGTGTACAGATAAGGAAGTGTAAAATATACAAAAGATGTCACACCTAGTACATAATAGGTGTTCAATAAATACTTTTTCAGTTGAATAAAATCAAGGAATAGGTTGAGAAACTTGATTTTGAAAAAATAAATAAATAAAGGAAAATGCACAGAAAAAAAATAAGTGGATCCTCCATACAAAAGGTAAATTGAATTGTTAATGGCAGTCAAAAGCCAGAAGGTGTAGCAGTATTCAAAATGAGACTAAGCACTTTAAAACCAAGACGGTACATAAAGCACTTTCTCTGAAGGCAGTTCTAAGCTGATGGCTAATATTGATGGCCTTTTGAGAATGCTTTGGTGAGCATGAGGGAGCAGCAAACAAAACCAATGCATTCCATCAACACACAAACATACACACACACGCACACAAATATTAGCTAACTTCCAGCGAACACCCACTGTGGGCTAGGCATTATGCTACGTCTCATTAAAGTCTTCCCAAAACCCACTGAGTTGATAATCATGCTTGCTATATGTAAGAGAGAGCTAAAACTTAGGTTACATAAATTACTCTAGGTCACGCACACAGTAAAAAGCAGGTGTAAGACTGAAACCTTGGTAGACCATGGTTACCAATGTACACAAATGTCTGTGCGTATACTTAAGAGGTTTCCTTAAACTCTCACACATTTGAAATACTAGCTACGGTTAATCCACAGTTAATTGCAGTTGGAAAATATTGTTGGATCCCGATTCAAAGCACCATCTCTTAAAGACCAATAAAAGAACCTGCGGTGGCAGGGATGGGTCTAGAGTCCTCAGGTCCCTCTCCAAAGAACCTGGTCTGGGTTTTCTNTTAGTTAACATGTGCAAATTGTGGTTAAGAATATGTAACCACAATATATAAAGGTACTTCAAAAAAGTTCATGGGAAGATTCATATTATCTTTTAAATCTATTTTTCCATAAATTTTCATAGTACCCTTGTATTACATAATAATACTCTGGGGACTTTTTGTTTCCTTTTTTTAATATTCAAAAATCTCAGTTGTGTGTACAGATAAGGAAGTGTAAAATATACAAAAGATGTCACACCTAGTACATAATAGGTGTTCAATAAATACTTTTTTCAGCTGAATAAAATCAAGGAATAGGTTGAGAAACTTGATTTTGAAAAAATAAATAAATAAAGGAAAATGCACAGAAAAAAAATAAGTGGATCTTCCATACAAAGGGTAAATTGAATTGTTAATGGCAGTCAAAAGCCAGAAGGTATAGCAGTATTCAAAATGAGACTAAGCACTTTAAAACCAAGATGGTACATAAAG
The DNA here is from genome assembly GCF_000696425.1 of Galeopterus variegatus. Taxonomy (NCBI): domain Eukaryota; kingdom Metazoa; phylum Chordata; class Mammalia; order Dermoptera; family Cynocephalidae; genus Galeopterus; species Galeopterus variegatus. Next base: position 140,782 of record NW_007731248.1, on the reverse strand, counting down.
CACTTTCTCTGAAGGCAGTTCTAAGCTGATGGCTAATATTGATGGCCTTTTGAGAATGCTTTGGTGAGCATGAGGGAGCAGCAAACAAAACCAATGCATTCCATCAACACACAAACATACACACACACGCACACAAATATTAGCTAACTTCCAGTGAACACCCACTGTGGGCCAGGCATTATGCTATGTCTCATTAAAGTCTTCCCAAAACCCACTGAGTTGATAATCATGCTTGCTATATGTAAGAGAGAGCTAAAACTTAGGTTACCTAAATTACTCTAGGTCACGCACACAGTAAAAAACAGGTGTAAGACTGAAACCTTGGTAGACCATGGTTACCAATGTACACAAATGTCTGTGCATATACTTAAGAGGTTTCCTTAAACTCTCACACATTTGAAATACTGGTTACGGTTAATCCACAGTTAATTGCAGTTGGAAAATATTGTTGGATCCCGATTCAAAGCACCATCTCTTAAAGACTAATAAAAGAACCTGCAGTGGCAGGGATGGGTCTAGAGTCCTCAGGTCCCTCTCCAAAGAACCTGGTCTGGGTTTTCTATATGTTTAATGTTTTTAGTTTCCCTAACCTTTTCTATTCTATCATACCTGCCAGTTCTGATATTTAATCTGTAATCTACACACTTAGTAATATTCACATTGAAAAATTAAGCTGGCAATATCAAGTGCATGACCTTGGATCACTGCCTCCCCAATTTCACATCCATCCTACCCAAGTGCTCCATTTATGACCTCCCACCTCACTGCTTTACCTGAGTCAGCTCACCTCTCTGTTGGCTTTCCCTACTCTAATGTTCAGGCCAGGGTCTGACCTCTGTGCTATAGAAAAGATGCTGGAACTGGGAGAAATATCAGTGAGACAAGCAATGGGCTGGTTAGAGGTTGGGGGTATTCATCTAGAAAGCAAACACTGAAGAGATAAAGACCAAAACACTCAACTCCCAGACACTAACCACAGGCACTTTACTAAAGAAGAAAGTAACAGGTTTCCGGGGGGAGGGGGGTTCTGAAAGCCCCTACAGATACCCCATTTCTTCATCAAGTACTTACAGAGGATTTACTATGCGTGTGGCACTTTGCTAGTTACTGAGGGTTCAACAGTGTGCAAGACAGAACCAAGAGTTTGCTATTTACTGTGAAACAACTGCTAGAACAGAAGGCTAGACACCAAAATCTCAGTACTCACTTTGTTAATAACTCACTGTTGTGAGAAAGCTCACCTCCTTGTGATGTCAAAGGAGAGGGTCTGGTAGGTCAAATAGCGGGCCTCAACCCACCCCATCCTCCTACCAGGTTCTTGACTACACCACAGGAAAAAATTCAAGAGCAGAGTCACAGTAGATGATTAAAACAGGTTTAACATAATAGATAAGAGATACAGGCTTCACAGAGAAAGTATGGCCTCACTCCAGAAACTGAGCACGGCCCACTTCAAGTCTAATACAAAAGTAAGAAATACACACTTACAGGTTAGTACAGAAGCAGGCTGGCTCAAGAGAGTGAGCAGCTGCTAGCTGAAAGCAAGCTTCATACAGAAAGAAAGAAATACACACTCCACAGGCAGAGTGCAGGATGGCCCCCGAGAGAGTGAGCAGCAGCCCTACCTTCTCCCGGGATTGCACTTTTATAGTTTTCCTGCTATCTAATGAATATTCAGCTAAGGGGATGGTCCCTGTTATGTAACATAGTCTTGCACGTGCTCAGTTAGTTTCCTTTTAGGGCATGTTCATTGGTCAAACTCTATCACATGCACTGAACATATTCAAGAATATTCTGTGCTCTTTAGCACTTCTAGTGGAAGGTCATTCAGAGGACAAACTCCCTTCCACTGAGCATGCTCAGTCACTGGGGTCATATACGCCTGTATAAATTCCTTTTACTGGGTATGCTCGGTTAAATGCCACCCCTTGTGGTCTCAATCTCCCTGCATTCATGCCAAAAATAGGTCCAACAAGCAACAGTAACTCTCCTCTAGGGGAGGGCTAAGAGAAGGAGCTTGAAACCTTGGGGAGTGGCTTGAAACCCAGAGATGTGTCCTGAAACCTGGACCCAGGAAAACTGAGCACCTCTTATCTCATTTGTGACTCAGTTTCTCACCTTCATAATGGGCAGGTAAAGAGATGCTAAGCAATGCGGTGTTCCTTTCAACATGATGACGCTCAGTCTGTTTTCCTGAAACATTCAATATTCCATGTCCCTTGTTGATGGCTTTTCTCAAGTTTGCCATTTGGGGAGGAGGTGGGGAAGCTTCCTGCTGAAAATATTCTTTCCCTTTTCATAACAGAGCTATGCACTCCCCTCTGTAGGTCTTTAATCTTCCAGCATTTATCCCATCAGTTCTGTCTCCAGTGAGCCTTTATCCCAAGATGTTTGTCTATTAAATTAAGAGTTTTGCAGAAGGGGAGAGCTGTTTAAAGGCTGTAAATCACTGGCAGTCTTTCGGCTGCTCTCTGCTCTGAGCCCTACTGCACCACCGTGCACTCAGCCTGCAGCCGCCTCCCCCCAGGCCTCGACTCTCAGAGACAGACACTCTGAAGCATAGAACCCGCACAGACCTGCCTGCTCCCAAACAGGCTCCAGTCTCTGGAGCCAGCCTGTCCTAGGGGAGAGTTGATGGGAGATGTACATGAGTCCTTGATTCACCCTCAGGAGCCCCAAGGGCAACTCAACTCATCTACTGGTTCTTCTTTCACCTTCCGTCCTGGTGCTTTTTATGCACCCAAACCCTCGCTTGATACCCCAGTATTTGTACTGTATTTCTTGATTATATTCATGTTCCTGGCTATTCTAACCACTATGGTGGAAACACACTTCTGGAGCCCTTATTTGTTATGAACTAGGTAATGTATTTTCACCCTCTACCTGTAAATTGAATGATATTGTTATTCCCGTATTACTGATAGACAGAGGACATTAGGTGCAGATTACATTAAGTGCACAAGTTTTTATAACTTATTAGTGACAGAGCTGGGATTTTGAATCTGAAGCTCTTTTATACCAAAGCCTGTGATATAAATTCATTCATTTATTCATAGGTGCTTTTCGAGTGACTATGTGTCATACAGGGTGTCAAGTTAGTGTTGCCATAGTAACCAGACAATTAAGAGCCCCACACCCTCCTAGAGCATACTGTCTGCCCTGCAGTGGTGCTCATTGCCTTCAAGAAATCAGGGGCGTGGGAGCAAGTTCTTTCTCCTCTCTCACAGTGTGGTGATGAGATTCTTATCTTTGAACCCTTATCCTGTGACCAGGGTGCTTCTTACTCTTGCCCTGTCCATCCCACTGGCTCTCAGGAAATTGCCATAGGCTCCCCCTGCCACGCTCAGAGGGAGCCCTTGTTAAGATTTTGCACAGGCTTAAGGTAGATGTTCAGTGGCTCTACGGCACAGTGTGTCTTTCCTGTTGCTCTGGATCATCCATCCCTTCTTGCCCTTTCTCTCTTGTACTTCTCCATTTCTGGGGAGGTCTACAGGTCCTGCCCTACCTCTGCCTGCTTGATTCATCCTGCTGCATTTTACCTTCCAGTGTCCACCTGA
>NW_007731248.1:134320-135561 GCF_000696425.1 Galeopterus variegatus | reverse complement strand
GAGTGACTCTGTTCGACTTGTGTTTATTCTGGAGCCCAGAGATAGCAGCTGCTTGGGGGAAGCTTTGCTCCTGGAGATGACAGAAGCTCAAGGAACAAGCTCCACTGAGCAAGCACATTTCAAGCCCCTTAATATAGTAGGTCTATTAACATCCCATTGTCCAAAGCAAATTTCATGGCCAAGCTCAAAGTCAAGTGGCTGAGAAGTCTTTTTTGAGAGAACTGCAAACATACCCGGGAAAGGGTATGGTTGCAGAGTGAAGAATTGGAGCCATACTTACAAGATAGTGGTTCAGAAAAATGTCTAGCAACTTGTTTTTGAGACTCACCAGTATACCATAATTAGATATGGCTATTAATGAGCTGAGAATTGGCTCTTCCAGATTTGATTTGCTACTAAGTAGCTGTGGGTTATTGGGGAAGTCAATTTATAACACTTTCCAGAATGAAGATAATAATGCTTATGCCTGGAGTAAAATCACTTGTATTAGATCTTTTGATGATTCTTTGACTTAGGGAGAAATATAATATCATAGAGTCATCAAATCTTAGAAATAAAAATGTATTGTCTTTCTTTTATTTGGTCATTTAAAAACTGCAAGTAAAAATGAAAGACCGCCTTCAAAACTCTCACGCCCAATTTCATATTCAATGCCACTGTCAATGGAAACCCTTACTGAAAATTTGCTTATACTTTTCCATGACTTTACATACATGCATGTACAATAGTCCCACTTTATTCATGATTTTCTTTTCCTCTGTTTCAGTTACTTGTGGTCAACTGCATTCTGAAAACATTAAGTGGAAATTCCAGAAATAAGCAATTCATAAGTTTTAAATTATGCACTGTTCTGAGGAGAGTGCTGAAATCTCATGCCATCCTGCTCCAACCTGCCCATGTTGTGAATCATCGCTTGGTTCAGGGTATCAATGCTGTGTGTGCTGCTCACCTGCTAGTCACTTAGTAGTCATCTAGGTTATCAGATCTGAAGATCACAAGAAGAAAGGTGAGTACAGTACAATAAGATATTTTGAGAGAGATAACATTCACATAATTTATTACACTACATTGTTATAAAATTATTTCATTATTAGTTCTTGTCATTAATCTCTTAGTGTGCCTAATTTATAAACTAAACATTCATCATGGTTGTGTACGTATGGGAAAAAACATAATGTATACAGGGTTCGGTTCTATCTGAGGTTTCAGGAATCCACTGGGGGTGTTGGAACATATCCCAC
>NW_007731248.1:131247-132372 GCF_000696425.1 Galeopterus variegatus | reverse complement strand
TGTGGATTATCCCCTAAAGCCTCCAAAACAGAGTGCAGCCCTGCTGACATCATGATTTTAGCTACGTGAGATTCATATCAGACTTCTAAACTACAGAACTGTAAGATAATATATTTGTGTTGCTCAAGCCACTAAGTTTGAGGTAATTTGTTACACTAGCAATAGAAAACTAATACAGCAACCCTCATGGTGTGTTGGGGCATGGGGCAATGATTATCTCCTTTTGATTTCTTCCTAATTGGATGTGGGTTCTCCTCTTGCCTACCAACCAGGTGCAAGGAACTGACAAAAACCACAGAACATGTAGCAACATTTGCTGTAAGGATTAACCACAGGTCAATCTATACATTTTTGGCAGGTATCATATACAGATGCAACATTAAGGCATGTTTGACTTAATCAAAAATAATTTCTCGATTGTGTTTCAATTTTATGTATTTAATTGTGAAGGAGGTTAAATAGTTTTTTATATATTAGCCATTTCTTAATTGCTGGCTTATAGCTTAGACTAACTAATCAAATAAGTTGCTTGCCTTATGATAAGATTTGTTTTACACACACACACACANAAAAAAAAAAAAGTTTGATTCGATTTACAAATACACAAGCATTACATAGAAGTACAATTTCTCCAAATCTTTATCAACACACAATATTATCCATTTTTAATGTTTTTGTTTGGTTTTTTTGCTAATATGATGGGTTGTATGGTTGTCACAAGGGCTATTGTAATGAATGGATGTCAATAGGCACAGGCGCAGGCAAAGATCTGAGTTCCTTTAATATTAGTAAAAACTACAAAATCTAATTGCATGAAAACTTGCAGTGTTCTCTTCACTGAATAGGTAAGTATTGTTGGCCTTAAAACCTGCACAAAGAAGCATTTCTGCAAATGATACCATCCAGAGTAAAAATCCTACCGTTCCTGTAAGAAGCTCTATTGTGGTTGGCAAAATGATGGTCCCTTAAAAAAAATCCATGTCCTAATCCCCAGAACCTGTGACTATGTTACCTTATATGACAAAAGGGAAATTGCAGAAGTGATTATGGTTAATAATCGTGAGACAAGGAGATTATTCTGCATTATCCAGGTGGGCCCAATCTCATCATATAAATCCTTAAAAG
>NW_007731248.1:126593-129854 GCF_000696425.1 Galeopterus variegatus | reverse complement strand
ACTAACTAATCAAATAAGTTGCTTGCCTTATGATAAGATTTGTTTTACACACACACACACACACACATAAATCAGTCATTTTTTTTTCTTTGTGTCTCCTGGGTATTGTGCCTTTCATAAGAAGGCCTTTCCAAACTAGATTTATTTTTATAAGCTGTCATCTACTTTCTCTACCATTATTTAATGTATGCCTATATTTTGCTCTTTATACATGTGAAACTGATTTTTTAATATAATGTAAAAATAAGAGCCTACCTGTTTTCTACACATGGAGAACTAACTTTTACAAATATTGTTTATTGAATAATTTATCATTTCCACACTGATTTAAAAGTCACTTCTATATTGTACTACATTTTTAATATGTTTGCATCACTTTCTTGATATCCCATTTTGATTTACTAAGCAATTGAATAAATACTACATTGTTTTATTTATCATGGCATCATGTCTTGATATACAGTAGGGAAAAATCTCCCCTCACTGTTCTTCTGTTTCAGATGAGCTCTGTGACACTCATGCCTTTTTAATCTCCCAGTTAAGTCTTAGACCAGAGTTGTGATGCTTCACTACTTAAATCAAAAAGGATGGGGGGGAGGGTGGGTCTTGGAGCATGAAAAAACAGGGAGATTCTGGAGAAGAGTCAAAATGTAGAAGAAGGGACAGGCACAACATTTTTTTTTTTTTTCTTTTTCGGCTTTTAGCGTGAGGAGAGTTTCCAGTGGTGGTGTCACATATGGCAGCTGAAACTCCAATAATCCACAGTGTTTCTGACCTAAAGAACCAGAAGATTGATTTATGGTCACCTATGGGCACAGGAAAATGAGAGGGCAAGCCTAAAAAGGAGCCTCCAATTCTGTACCTGAAATGTAACTAAATCTCTCCTGACCCCTAAACCACGCATATGTAATGCAGAGGCAAACAGCCCATTTAAGGTGGGGCAGGAGGCAGCAGGAGTAGCGGTGAACTGAGCAGAGATTTGTGCTGCTACCTAAAAGAGTTTGCAATTTGAACAATCCAACTTAATTTCTTGCTTAAACAAAAATTGAGCCTCTACAGAGTAATATAACAAAATCTCAAATCTCTACAATATAACATTCACAATGTTCAGGAAACATATGAAATTACTAGTTATTCAAAGCATCACAAATATGTTATGCTTTCTCAAGACAAAGATTATCAATGAAGGTCAATTCTGAGATGAGCCAGATGTTGGAATTAGCAGACAATGACTTTAAAACAACTATCATTTCTGTGCTTAATGAGGTAAAATATAATGTGCTTGTAATGAAAGAAAAATATAAGAATTTTCAACAGAGAAATAGAAACTATAAAGAACCAAAGGAAAATTCTAGAACCGGAAATTACAATATCTGATTTTTTAAAAAAAAATCAGTAAATAAGCTTAAAACGAATGAGGTTGACTAAAACAAAAAGAAAGACTCAGTAAATATGGAACTAAAGTAAAGGAAATTATTGACTTGAACAGAGAAAAAAGTTGAAAAACATAACAGATTCACAGACCTGTGGAACAATATTGAAAGATCTAACAAACATGTAATTGTAACAACACAGGGAGAAGAGAAAGAATGAGGCAGAAAAAAAAAAGGCAAAATAATGACCAGGAGTTTTCTCAATTTAGTGAAAGACATAATCTTACATATTCAAGAATCCACAAACAGGATAAGTGTGAAAGAAAATAATGCTCAGGCACATTATAGTTAAACTGATGAAAACAAAGCTAAAAAGAAAATATTGAAAACAACCAAAAAATGTATATGGGAAGGTAATAATGAGAATTGATTACTGACTTCTCATCAGAAACTGCAAAAGCCAGAAGATACTGGCCTTTAAGTTGGACAGGCTCTTTAAGGTGATAAAAGGAAAAAACAAACAAACAAATAAAAAAACTCTGTGATTCCAGAATTCTATATCCAGCAAAAATATCCTTTAAAAATAAAGGCAAAAGTAAAAACATATTAAGATACTAAACACTGAGCGGATAATGTCACCAGCTGACATATTGAGAAGGGAAATAAAATGACATTTTTCTTCAGGCTAAAGGAAAATGATACCAGAGAAAAAGTTAAATCTTCAGAAATGAATGAAGAACATCATTTACGGAAAACTTCTGTGTGAATATAAAAGGCTGTTTTTCTCCTAACTTGCGAAAACAGATATGAATGTTTAAAACAAAAGTTATAATGCTGTCATGTGAAGACTGTAATATATGTTGCTGTGATGTAAATGAAACTGTAGTATAAAGGATTACAGGGTAAGTAATAAAATAAATATATAAAATTGCAGGTTTTCTACATTTTAGGTGAAGTCATACAACGTTAACATTAAGTAGACTATGAAAAATTTAGAATAACATTTTGATCCCTAGAGATGCATACAACTAAAAGAAATGAAAAGAGGTATAGCTGAAAACATAGTAGATAAATTAAAATGTAGTCCTAAAAGTATTCAAATAATCCAAAAGCAATCAGGAAAAGAGGGACAGAGAGTCAAAATCAGAAGCGACAAACAAAAAGAATAAAAGTGATAGACCTAACGCTAACCTCATCAATCTTAGATGAAACTCTAACGGAGCTAAAACTTCAATTAAAGGGCAGAGTTTATCAAAATGGATGAAACAGTGAGAACCAATTATAAGCTGTATATAAGAGATACACAGTAAATATACACAGATAGCATGAAAGTAAATGGATAAAAAGTTACACCATTGCAAACAGTAAGCGTCAGAAGACTTGTACAGAGATAGAGATATTTTATAATGACAAAAGGGTTAAAAATATTTTATAATGGCAAAAGGGTTAATTTATCAGAAAGACATAACTATCATAAATGTCTATTTGCCCAATAGTACAACTTTTTATTTTTCACAAAGCAAAAATGAAAAGAACTCAAGGGAGAAATAAACGAATCCATAATCATAGTTGGAAATTTTAACACCCCTCTGTCACCAATGCTAGAACAACTAGTCAAAATGCCACTAGTGGAGATATAGACGATGTGATAAACAGCATTATCCTTCTTGACCTACTTGATATTTACGGAACATTACATCCAATAATCACAGAATAGCAGTTGTATTCTTTTCCAGGGGCAAGGTAGGCCATATTCTGAGCCAAAAAAGAACAGTCTCAATATGTTGAAAAGTATTGAAATAATACAGAGAATATTCTCTGAACACGTGGAATTAACTCACAAATCAATAACAATTAAAATATCTAAAAACAAATTTGGAAACTAAAT
>NW_007731248.1:124784-126289 GCF_000696425.1 Galeopterus variegatus | reverse complement strand
ACCTACTTGATATTTACGGAACATTACATCCAATAATCACAGAATAGCAGTTGTATTCTTTTCCAGGGGCAAGGTAGGCCATATTCTGAGCCAAAAAAGAACAGTCTCAATATGTTGAAAAGTATTGAAATAATACAGAGAATATTCTCTGAACACATGGAATTAACTCACAAATCAATAACAATTAAAATATCTAAAAACAAATTTGGAAACTAAATAACAGTAGTAAATAAACCATGGATCATACAAAAAATCAAAAGGGAAATTGGAAAACATTTCAAATTGAATAATAAAAAAACACTACATATCAAAATTTGGAGGATGTAGCTAAAGCAATGCTCAGAGGAGAATTTATAGTTTTACATATTGACTCTTGAACAGTACGGGAGTTAAGAGCGCTGAACACCGTACAGTCGAAAATCCACAGTTACACTATAGTACTAGTAGTTTGTATACCTTTGGGTCACAGCCGACCTGCACTGCACAGCCCGAGCTCCAAACTCCAGTAAGCCCTGAGCCCTGAGACCTGAAGGTGAGGTGGGGGGCACCGCGTCTTTATTCAAGTATTTAAGTACACTAACTTAAGTACACTAACTTCAGTACTTAACTACTAATACCCTACTAATAGCCTACTGTTAGGTAGGCGACTTAACTGTTAAGGTAGATGTCATGCATTCATGATATGCTTACCCCAAATTCTTCCAATATATCTATTGAAAAAAATCCACATGTAAGTGGATCTGTGCAGTTCAAACCAGTGTGTTCAAGGGTTTGCTGTACTTACATTAAAAAGGGACAAAATGGCTACAATAAATGACCTAAAAATATCACCTAAAAAGGCAAGGAAAAATGAGCAATATAAACCCAATGTAAATAGAAAAATGGAAAAATTAAAGAGTAGAAAAAAATGAAATACAAAAATAAAGAAAATTAACAAAGTTGAAAGCTGGTTCTTATAAAAGATTTAAAAAATTGATACACTCAAATAGACTAATCAAACTAATCAAAAGAAAGAGCAAGAGCATAAATCAACAATACAGAGAATCACCAATATCCTTACAGCTATTAAAAAATTTAAGATAATATAAGTCACTTAATACCAACAAATTTGACAATGTTGAATACGTGGATCAATTTCTTAAGTAATACTACTGACCCAAATTGACACAGATGAAACAGAAATATGAATAGCCTGTTATCAAGATCAAATCTGTTATCAAAGCCCTTATCACAAAGAAACCCTAGGCTCAGAAGTGTTTTTCCAGTAAATTCTACCAAAATATTTAAGAAAGAAATATGATCAATATTACACAAAGTCTTTCAAAACATAGAGGAAGAGGGAATACATCCCAATGCGTTTTATGAGAGCAACATAACCCTTATACCAAAACTCACAGACATTGCAGAAAAAGAAATTTATAGACCTATTTCCTTCATGAACATATAGACAAAAATCCTTAACAAAGAATTAGCAAATCAAATACAATATCTAAAAAGGAAAATTT
>NW_007731248.1:120013-123333 GCF_000696425.1 Galeopterus variegatus | reverse complement strand
GAAAATTGCATGTCTTTACAAAGAAAATCATAAAGAATCTAAAAAGCTACCACCAGAAGTAATAAGTAAATTTCGCAAGATTTCAGGATACAAGATTTCTTTATAAAATCTGTTGTAACCACTGTACACCTATGAGAATGAGCAAAAGCCAGACCATTAACCTCCACCAAATACTGGCAAGGATGTGAAGCACCGGGAACCCTCATTCATCAACAGGAGGAATGCAAATAATACAGTCACTTTGAAAGATAGTTTGGCAGTTTCTTACAAAACTAAACATATTCTTACCATATGATTCAACAATCACATTCCTCGGTATTTACCCAAAGGAGCTGAAAACTTATGTCCACACAATAATCTGTGCATGGATTTTTATAGCAGTTTTATTCACAATTCCCAAAACTTCAAAGCAACTAGATGTCCTCCGGTAGGTGAATGGAAAAATTACTGTGGTACTTTCAGACAATGAAATACTATTCAATGCTAAAGTAAAGAAAGAAAGAAAGAACTATCAAGCTGTGAAGAGACATGGAAGAACCTTAAATGCAGATTATTAAGTGAAAGAAAGCAATCTGAAAAGGCTGCATGCTATATTATTCCAGCTGACGTCCTGGAAAAGGCAAAACTACAAAGACAGTAAAACAATCAGTGGTTGCCAGGGGTCGAGGGTAGGAGGGACAAATAGGCAAAGCATACAGGATCTTTAGGGTGGTGAAAATACTCCATATGATACTATAATAGTGAGTGCATGCTATTATACATTTGTCTAAACCCATCAAATGTACAACAACAGTAAACCCTAATGTGAACTATGGACTCTGGGTGACAATGATTTGTCAGTGTAGGTCCATCAGTTGTCACAAATGTGCCACTCTGGTGGGGAATGTTGATAATGAGAGACGCTGTACCTGTGTGAGGGCAGGGGGTATATGGGAAGTCTCTGAATCTTCTGCTTAATTATGCTGTGAACCTAAGATTGCTTTAAAAAATAAAAAGTATTTTTTAAAAAGCAGATTACATGTTGCAAAAATTCATGAAGCTGTGCATTTATGATTTCTGCAGTTTTTGTTATACTTTATTATAAAGTTATACTTTATTTTAAAAATCAGTTGTATTGTTATACACACAATGATGCAAAAATTAGACAATGAAATTCAAAGCAATTTCCCTTATAAGAGCATCGACATGTAAAATACTTTTTAAAAAATTTAACAATACATGTACAATACCCCTACCCTGATAACTAAAAAGAAAAATCACTGAGAGAAGATAAAGAAAACCTGAATTATCAACATTCTGACACTAGCATTGGAAATGACAAATAGATTAATACAATAGAGTCCAGAAATAGACCACACTTGTAGGGTCATTTGTTTGTTTTTTAACAAAGGCACCAGAGCAATCCAATGTTTAAAAAGAAAAAAAAAAAAAGAAAAAAGAAAAAAAGTCTTTTCCACACATGATGCTGAAATAACTGGATATTCATTTGGGGAAAAAAAAAAAATCGAACCTCAACCCTTACCCAGAATTTAGTCAAGATGGATCATAGACCTAAACATGAAAGCTGAAACCATAAAATGTCTTAGAAGTCAATATAAGAGATTATTTTCATGATTGGGGATTAATGCAGGTTTCTTAAACAGGTCATAGGAAGCATAACCATAAAAGAGAAAACGTGATGATAAGACTTCCTCAAAATTAAAAAAAAAAAAGTCTGATCATCAAAAGACACCATTAAAAAAATGAATAGACAAGTCATAGACTATGACAAAATATTCATAAATATTCAATGAAGGACTGTTATCCAGGGTATATAAATAATTCCAATAACTCCAACAGGCAAACAACTCAAAGTAGGCAAAATATTTGTACACTCTTCATAAAAGAAATGTACAAATGGCAAATGAGCCAATGGTAAAGTGGTCAATATCATCAGTCATCATGGAAATGCAAATAAACCATGATGAGATATAACTACACTCCTAAGAAAATAGCTAACATTAAATATACTGATAACACTAGATGTTGACAAACATGTGGAACAATTAGAACTCTAAATATAAAATGGTAAATTACTGTGGGGAAAGTTCTGACAGATTCTGATATAGATAAGTGTGTACCTATCTTGTGATCCAGCAGATCCAATCATAAGAGAAATAAAAGTCTATATCTATACAAAGACTTGTACATGAATGTTCATTGAGGCATTATTCTTAATAACCCAAAACTGGCACCAAACCACATGTCCCTCAAATGATCGATGGATAGTTAAAATGATGTAGATTCATTCAACGGAATACTATGCAGTAACTAAAAGAAATGAACTATGGATAACTCAGAACATTAGTAGGCTTAATGAAAGAAGCCTTACTTTTAAAACGTACAGATTCTATGAGTTATTCCATCTGATGCCCTAGAATGGGTAAATCTAATCCAGTGGAAAAGAATTAGGGGAAACAGTTGAGTACAGTAATTGAGTGCAGTGGGTATGAGGAAAAATCCTGGGGTAATGGGAATGTTCTGTATCTCAAGAAGGGTTTGGATTATATAAGTAAATGCATTTGCTACATCTCAGCATGTACCTCAGGAATTGTGCCTTGCATTGTATGTATATTTTACAACAAAAGAGAAAAGTATAAATTAACATTGATTCCTATTAATGATAAGAATGCCAAAGTTTTTAGGGTTAGTTTACAAATGCTTTGTTTCCTTTAAACTGCAAAATCATCATCATCATCATCATCATCATCATCATCAATCAATGAATGGATGAACACACATCAGAAAACAAGTAGAGTAAAATGTTAATAGTACTTTGAAAAAGAACTCAGCATCTGGGAAGTGCAAATCAAAACCACACTGAGATACCATCTCACCCCAGTTAGGATGGCTAAAATCCAAAAGACTCTGAACGATAAATGCTGGCGAGGTTGCGGAGAAAAGGAACTCTCATACATTGTTGGTGGGACTGCAAAATGGTGCAGCCTCTATGGAAAATGGTATGGAGGTTCCTCAAACAATTGCAGATAGATCTACCATATGACCCAGCTATCCCACTGCTGGGAATATACCCAGAGCAATGGAAATCATCAAGTCGAAGGTATAACTTTTCCCCAATGTTCATTGCAGCACTCTTTACAACAGCCAAGAGTTGGAACCAGCCCAAATGTCCATCATTGCATGAGTGGATATGGAAAATGTGGTCTATCTACTCAATGGAATACTACTCAGCTATAAAAACGAATGAAATACTGCCATTTGCAACAACATGGATGGACCTTGAGAGAATAATATTAAGTGAAACGAGTCAGGCACAGAAA
>NW_007731248.1:114982-119038 GCF_000696425.1 Galeopterus variegatus | reverse complement strand
CACACACACACACACACACACACACACACACACAAAACCGGGGAGGGGGGGAGAAGATATAACGACTACAATTCCTTGAAGTTGATATGACAAGCAAACAGAAAGGACATTGTTGGGTGGGAGGGAGGAGAGGGAGGAGGTAGGGAGGTTTCGGTAATGGGCTACAATAATCAACCTCATTGTATATCGACAAAATAAAAAATTTAAAAAAAAAAAGAAAAAGAAAAATAGTCTGGTAGTTCCTCAAAAGGTTAAACATAAAGTTTTTATATGATCCAGCAATTCCACTCCTAGGTACATATCAAAGAGAAATAAAAACATATGTCCACAAAAAACTTGTACACAAATATTCATAGCAGCATTATTTATAAAAGCCAAAAAATGAAAACAACCCATTATGTCTATCAGCTAAAGAATGGATAAATAGAATGTTGAATGTCCATACAATGGAATATTATTTGGTAATAAAAAGAAATGGAGTACGAATACATGCTGCAACATGAATGAAACTCGAAGACATTATGCTAAGTGAAAAAGACATAGTCCTGAAAGGTCACATACTGTATGGTTACATTTATATGAAATGTCCAGAATAGGCAAATCTATAGAGATAGAAAGTAGGTTTTTGGTTTCCTAGGGCTAGAAAATGGTGCAAAGGACATGAGGGGGGATGAGGGTGGGAAGAGGCACAACTGATAATGGGTATGGTGTTTTCTGGGGGAAGTGATAAAAATTCTAAAATCAATAGTGCTGATGGTTCCACAGCTCTGTGAATATAATAAAAAACATTGAATTGTACACTTTTGATAAGTGAAATGCATGGTATGTGAATTACATATCAGTCAAGCTGTTATTAAAAAGTTATCAATGATAACATCTAGGTGGTGGGTATACAAGTGTGTATTATAAAGTTTTTTTTTCAATTTTGCTGTATATTTGAAAACTTTAACAATAAAACAATCTGGAGATCTTGATTGTAATTGTCTTAAGCTTAGAGATTAGTTGGAGGAGACTGTTAGCTGCACAATATTGAGTCTTTTAAGTTAGAAATAGACAACCTGCTGTTTAAATACCTTTTAAGCATCTTTGATAGATATAATCTCAAGCTACCTCTGATAAGTGTGCGCCAAGATCCACTATCCCATCATTGCACAGCTCTGGATGTTACAAAGGTCTTCCTTACATGCTATTAAGACAAAAATCCCTGTTACTACCTCACTAGAACTTAGCTTTGAAACTTCTTTCATATTTTATTCCGTACTATGTGAAGATCACAGTCACTAAGTCTATGAGTCCCTGGTTTCTCAGGCTTTACATGCCTAATACTTTCAGCTATTTTTCTATATGCATGATTCTGAGCCCCTTCGCTACCTGGATTAACATTCTTTGAAATATTGCAATTTTTCCTAAACTCCCAAATATAACAAGAATGAAACAGTATGGGCCAGGCAAGGTCTGATCAGCAGGAAGTTGAGAGGAAGGATGCTTTCCTCCATGATCCATGACACTTTACCTCTGTTAATACCATCTAGAATTACAATAGCTGTTCTAGGCAATCACAGCTCACTGCTATTGAACTTAAAACTCTTCAGTCTATTTCCATGCATTACCACATACACTATGTTTCATCCATCTATACCTGAAATGACCTTTTTTAAAACTCAAGGACATTCCTCGGCAAGTGTTTTCAGAGTGCTAAGTGTCTGAATGCCTGGTTTAGTGGCCACCTACCTTCCAGAGTGCTGCTTTTCTGGATTTGCGTCATTTTCATGATGAATAAAGCATGGAGAATCACTCTCAGCTGGTAGCGATATTCATAGACTTCCCAGATTGGAAGAGACCTTAAAAGACTGTCTCATCCCTCCCTCCTCCTGGCACCAAGCATGATGATATCTACACTAATCCTCTTCAGAGAGAGGACAGCAGCTGCCACCAATCTACCCAGATCCGTCCCTCTGTGACCCAATCTCAGGGTAGCATATTCCTGTTGATTAAGAGTTTTGAGAGCCTTGGATGAATGCAGCACTGAAATTAGCAGGAAGTAGTGGAAATAATTTGCCTGCACTCAGCGTCTTCTGCCGACAGCATCTGCCAAATGAGGAGGATTGCGGGCAGGCAGGGATGCTGTGTACACCATGGGTGATGAGGGGGCTTGGAGCTCCCTGCACCATGGGCAGATAATTACTTACTCCCAGTCATCCACTTGGAGAGGATGCTATGAATAGAACTCCATCTCACCACGTGCTGCCCATAGCCCACAAAGGGACAGATTTTCCAAGGAAAGTAGGTCAGTACAGTTCCTGGATAGAGGGTCACTTCACCTATTGCCTGTGCTATTCCCAAGACCTAGGGTTTCTTACTGGTGAGAGACTGGCATTCGTAGTGCAGGGAGATTTAGCTTGCTCTCTTGCTCTTAGTACTGTATTGTATTGAGGCTAATTTTTTAGTTCATGCAACATTTTTGCCAGACATAGTATCACAAAACTGGAGGCGAGACGTGGGTTATGAGATTCCAACATTGGTCCTTGAATTATGAGATTTGAAAAGCATCGGCTTCCCCCAAATGCACATTAATTACCGTGGTGGTTTTAACATATGCCCTCCAATATTTTGAGACTCCTTCCTCCAGGAGATGGAGCTTCACTTTCTTCCCCTTGAGTGTGGGCTCGACTTAGTGATTCGCTTCTAACAAATGGAGTGTGGTAAGGGAAAAGTAGTAGCAATGGAGAAACCTGGCAGACACTGACTTAAACAAGCAGGTAAGGTTAACAGTGACGGTAATGTTATCACGTACTGAGTGCTGGCACCCTGCTCAGCCACACAGCTCCATGCTCAGTAAGACCCTACACTTGTTTGAAGGCTCTGCTTTGGTGTCTTGAAATTATTAATAATTTTATCTTTGAACTTGTGTTTTGTAAGTGAAGTGCAATAGGAAAGTGGAGCATGTTTGTGAGCAGAGGAGATGTACCCAGCATGCCAGTCTACCATTCCGTGCCATCTGATTTACAAATGGCATTGGAGATGCCCCACGAGCACAGAATTCCAGTGGACCCATGGTGCATGGAAGTTCAACAAGACCCAAAGCAAGTGCAAGGTAAATGTTAATAAATTTACTTGCATCTATGACTGAGTCAGCAGGGACTCTAATGGCCCTCAGAAACCACACTTCCTTTCAAACAAGAACTTATTTTGAACAGAGAAGGAAGACAATGGTGTTCTATAAAACACAAATCATCACAAAACCCTATCATATCCTTTCTTACTCATGTTTCTTCTCTCTGTTAGCTAACTACTTATAGTGAAAACGTTTGAGATAGTTTTGAGCAGTGTCTCTGCTGTTTGGGTAAAAATGAACCATATGCATGTGCAAGCTTCAAAATACTGTTTGAGATAGTTTTGTGCAGTGTCTCTGCTGTTTGGGTAAAAATGAACCACATGCATGTGCAAGCTTCAAAATACAAATTGTGTAATTTTGGTGATTCTGCATATGAGTTAAACGTTTGAGATAGTTTTGAGCAGTGTCTCTGCTGTTTGGGTAAAAATGAACCATATGCATGTGCAAGCTTCAAAATACAAATTGTGTAATTTTGGTGATTCTGCATATGAGTTAAATGCTCTTATATTTTCACTTAAAACTGTTATTGCACGATACAAAGATAAATGATAAAATTCATCTCAATTACTTAAAATGTTTTTTTATTTAGAATGATATTAAGTAGCAAATTAGCATTATGACAATTTGAGAAAGAAATGTTTTATATTTTAGTATCTTTAATACATTTTTTCCTGCCTTTTGAACAAGTGGCTTTGCATTTTTGTTTTTCACTGGTCCCTGCAAATTATGTAGTCAGTTCTGCTTGATATTACATGATCATCTCTTTGATATTCCTTCTCATAGTGCTTGACTCCAGTATAATCATAAGTGTCAGACAAACCCAAATTGAGGGACATCTTCAAAACACCTAAAAAATAGTCTTCAAAAGTGTCAAAATCATGAAAGGGAAAAAAAAAAAAAAAAAAAAAAAGGCCAAGAAACTATCACAGGTTGAAGGAGAT
>NW_007731248.1:106359-114735 GCF_000696425.1 Galeopterus variegatus | reverse complement strand
TTAGATTCTGGAACATAAAAATCACATTAGTGGAAAAAATGATGAAATCAATAAAGTCATTGGTTTACTTAATAGTATCATACTCGTGTTCATTTCTTAGTTTTAATAAATGTACTATGGGTATGGAGGTTAACGTTAGAGGAAGTGGGTGGCAGGTATACAGAAAGTCTGTGTACATCTTTGCAATTCTTCTGTAAATCTACAATTATCTCAAAATAATTTTGTTGTTTTGTTTTTTTTTCTTAAAAAGCATTAACTCAGGGTCTACTATAGGCAGAACATCACTATACACTTGTTTTTGTATGTATTCTTTTCAAATTCTCATAACAGCACTACGATGTATATACATACACAACCTCCATTTTACAATAAGGAAGAAAACAAACTTGGAATGTCAAAGTGAAAATCATAAATATCTAAAGTAGTGCAACCAGATCTTAATCCAAAATACAATTATATCTTTGTCCTCTGAACTTATTGTTTATTTTTTATCGCCTCTCCCAGATTAAAGCCCAAAGTAATGGGCCTTGTACACCAAGGTCTCCCTGGTTTTGCTTCAGTTCCAGGCTTGTATAAGTTTCCACTCTATGGCTTCACACATGTAACTTCCTGCTAAATTTACCTCTGTCCAATCACTAGGCACAGCCTGTATTTTCCCTGCTTTATGTCTGGATTTACGTTACTCCCTCTGCCTATTTTTCCCTTTCTTCTCCACCTGGAAGAACCACAAGCCCAAATCTTACTTGATCTCTATGACCTAGCCCTAAGTGCTCTTTTTTCCTTTAAACCCTCATTTATCTTTCTTCTGGAAGTGGTCTTTCTCCCTCTTTCAAATTCCATAGCATTGTGTGGAATTCTATGTAATTAATACTACAAAAGCAATAATAACACACAATATTATTAAACATTTATTACTGTCAGATACTGTCCTAAGATTTGTGCATGTGTCATCTCATTGAATCTTCACAACTATCCTGTGAGGAAGATACAGTTCTTACATTTATTTTACAAATCTAAAACTGAGGCTTATAGAATTTGAGTAAATTACCCAAAGTCACAGAACTACCGATAATAATATAAAATTATATAACTTCCAAATAAAATATTTATTTTTAATTCAAAATTATTTAATTGACATAAAAATTATATATATTCAAGGTATACAATGTGATGATTTGATATGCATATACATTGTGCAGTGATTACCACAATCGAATTAATGAACATATCCATCATTACCTATAGTTACAATTTTTATTTCATTTGTGTTTGTGGTGAGGGCACTTAATATCTGCTCTCTTCTCAAATTTCAAGTAAACATAAACAGCCTTATCAACAACTATAGTCACTCTGCCATACATTAGATTCCCAGAACATATATATCTTATAACTGTAAGTTTGTACCATTTGACCAACATCTCCCCATTTTCCCCATCTCCCGGCCTCTGACAACCACTGTTCTATTCTGCTTCTATGAGTTCACTGTTTTTATATTCTTTAAAGCCCAACTAATTCAACCAGCCAGTCAATTCTTGAATTTTCTTTAGAATATGAGAAACCTGAGACCCAGAGAGATGAAAATGCTTGTCCAAAGTTACAAAATAAGTCAATGGCAGAGATGGATTAGAACCTGACAATCCCAACACAGGCTTCTCTTTGACATGCCAGGCTTCAGCTTCATACATTTTGTCTTATGAGTATCCTCAGTCCATCAGGAGCATGAGCAGAACATCATGACAACTGAAGAATGGAGCTTTTCCACTGTGCCAGGAGAGTTCATGAACTGCCTCTGCTTTGGAGGATCTATAACCTACATCAATAGTCCTCAATCTGTGGTCCCCAGACCAACAGCATCAGCATCACCTGGAATCTTGTTTGAAATGCAAATTACTGCATCCCACCCCAGACCAACTAAATTAAGAACTCTGGATTTGGGGACCCAGGACTCTGCTTACTGAGCCTTCCAGGTAAGTGTGCTGTTTGTTAAAGTTTGCAAACTACCATACTAGGGCAGATTTTAAGGCACAGATAGAGATGTATGTTACCAATGGCAACCATTGTGTGAGCTATCTGGACCACTGTGGTTGCATTGTTTGTGTCAAGAGGCACCTGGTTTTCCCTTTCTGTAATAGACTCACTTGTCCATTAGCATCTGAATCAGGAGAAACAGGTGAGAGGAATATTTCCAGCAGTAGCAGGGTCAGCATCTTGGCTTTAGTTGCCTCAAATCTATTCTTTTCCACCCCATGAATGAGACTTGCCATATGGGTTCTCAGTATAAAAATGTTAATGCAGAAAATGGAAGGGATTTCTTTTATGAAGATGAAAAACTTAGTGCATTCTTTGGGCTCTTGTTAATGAAGCTGTGCCTTGATTTTCCTACCTTAACATGGTAGATTGAATCATGTTTTCAAATTCTTTATTTCCCTATAATAGGGTCGCATCCATACCCTTTGCTTTTGCAGTGCCTTTCTCTGTTGGTGGGGTCTACTTTCTTCTTTCATGCTCCCTTGATGTTGATGTTGTCATAATGACTTGGTTTAACCAATGGAATGTTAGCAGATGTGATACAAGCAAAGGGTTTAAAGTTTCTTATATATCATTTCTGTTTTAGTTGGTTTAGGCCAATGTAACAAAAATATTATAGAATAGGTGGCTTAAAAACAAACATTTATTTCTTACAATTCTGGAAGCTGGACAGTCTGAGATCAAGGTGCTGGCAGATCCAGTGTCTGATGTGCATATGGCTGTCTTTTTGTTGTACCTTCACATGGCAGAGAAAGGGCAGAGAAAAAAACTCTCTGGTGCCTCTTCTTATAAGGACAGTAATCCCGTCATGAGGGCTCTACCACCATGACCTAGTTACCTACCAAAGGCCCTATCTATAAATACCATCACATTGAGGATTAGAGTTTCATCCTATGAATTTTAGAGAGACACATTCAGTCAATAGCATTCCACCCCATCCTCCTCAAATTCATGTCCTTTTCACATGCAAAATATATTCATTGCATCCCAAAGCCCCAAAAGTCTTAAGTCATTCCAGCCTCAACTCCAAAGGCTAAAGTCTCATCTAAATATCATCTAAATCGGATATGAGTAAGACTTAAGAAAAATTCCTCTCTAGCTGTGAACCTATGAAACCAAACAAATTATGTGCTTCCAAAATAGAATGAAGGCACAGGCATAAAATAGACATCACTATTCCAAAAGGGATAGATGGGAAAGAAGGAAGGGATGATGACTCCCAAGTAAGTCCAAGGCAAATCCCGTTACATGTTAAGGCATTAGAATAATCCTCTTTGGTTTGATGTCCTCCAG
Source organism: Galeopterus variegatus (assembly GCF_000696425.1). NCBI lineage: Eukaryota > Metazoa > Chordata > Mammalia > Dermoptera > Cynocephalidae > Galeopterus > Galeopterus variegatus. The sequence goes on along the minus strand of NW_007731248.1, from coordinate 111,414 downwards.
GCCCACTGGGATGGCACTGCCTACCCTGAAGCTCACTGCAGTGGCCCCACTGAGGTTATGGGTCTCTGCCCAGGTCCATCTATGCTGCAGCTCTGCTGGGTAGAAGGTCATGCCCCATGGCTCTGCCACATGGACCTCCCCGCAAGGCTTCTGTTGGAGACCACCTTCCCTGTTGAAACCTAGGCAGTGGCCTTGATGATCTCTAAATCACCTGTGGGTCCATTATTTTATTTTCTTGAAAAATAGCACAAATCCACAGCTGAATAGCTTTATTGTCCTCTTACGTAGAAANGATGTGCATATGGCTGTCTTTTTGTTGTACCTTCACATGGCAGAGAAAGGGCAGAGAAAAAGCAAACTCTCTGGTGCCTCTTCTTATAAGGATAGTAATCCCATCATGAGGGCTCTACCACCATGACCTAGTTACCTACCAAAGGCCCTATCTATAAATACCATCACATTGAGGATTAGAGTTTCATCCTATGAATTTTAGAGAGACACATTCAGTCGGTAGCATTCCACCCCATCCTCCTCAAATTCATGTCCTTTTCACATGCAAAATATATTCATTGCATCCCAAAGCCCCAAAAGTCTTAAGTCATTCCAGCCTCAACTCCAAAGGCTAAAGTCTCATCTAAATATCATCTAAATCGGATATGAGTAAGACTTAAGAAAAATTCCTCTCTAGCTGTGAACCTATGAAACCAAACAAATTATGTGCTTCCAAAATAGAATGAAGGCACAGGCATGAAATAGACATCACTATTCCAAAAGGGATAGATGGGAAAGAAGGAAGGGATGATGACTCCCAAGTAAGTCCGAGGCAAATCCCATTACATGTTAAGGCATGAGAATAATCCTCTTTGGTTTGATGTCCTCCAGGCCCACTGGGATGGCACTGCCTACCCTGAAGCTCACCGCAGTGGCCCCACCGAGGTTATGGGTCTCTGCCCAGGTCCATCTATGCTGCAGCTCTGCTGGGTAGAAGGTCATGCCCCATGGCTCTGCCACATGGACCTCCCGGCAAGGCTTCTGTTGGAGACCACCTTCCCTGTTGAAACCTAGGCAGCGGCCTTGATGATCTCTAAATCACCTGTGGGTCCATTATTTTCTTTTCTTGAAAAATAGCACAAATCCACAGCTGAATAGCTTTATTGTCCTCTTACGTAGAAATTGAAAAGTCCAGCAGCCTTAACTTCATTCTATCCCATCTCCTTTTTCTGTTCCAAATGGCAGTTTTCCTGCCAAGTGGCTGATTGGCTTTTTGGTTCACACCCACACTAATCTCCTCATCAAATGGTAGGTCCACCCCACCCATAGTGTTCTCCTCTGAAGACACGTTCTAATTTTTCATAGTATGGATGAGAAATTCCAAAAATCTTTAAGTTCTGTTTTCTTTTCACTTAACTATTCCATCGTCAGTTTACTTCACTCTTTTTATTTACTTATTTTTAAAAAATTTTTAATTTGAGAAATTATATTTTATGGGGTACAGAGTTGACTATCAGTATTTATGTGCCGTATGTGATGATCAAATCATATTATTGGTATGTTCATCATTACAATCCATAACTCTTTTCTTACATTTAATTGTAAGCAGTTGGGAGCAACCAAGCCACTCTTTCAACACTTAGCTTATGAATCTCCTCAACTAAATATTCAGCGTCATTGCTCACAAGTTCTACCTTCCAAAAGACACTAGAACACAGACTTCAGCCAAGTTCTTTGCACTTTACAACAAGGATATTATTTTCTCCATTGTGCAGTAATATGGTCCCTATTTTCACCTGAGACCTCGTCAGAATACACCTTAATATCCAGTCTTTCTACCAACATTCTGTACACAATTATTTATCCATTCTCTAAGAAGAAGGAGGCTTTATCTTTAGCTTGTCTTTTATCTTTCTGAGCCCTCACCAGAATTAACTTTAAAATTCCCTTCACAGCAATATTGACTTTTTCCAGCATGTACCTCAAAACTCTCCCAGCCTCTACCCATTACCCAGTTCCAAGGGTGCTATTTGCAGCAGCACTTCACTTCTTGGTACCAATTTCTGTTTTGTCAGCTTGGGCCGCTATAACAGAATATCATTGGTTGAGTGGCCTAAACAACAAGCATTTACTTCTCAATATTCTGGAGGCTGAGCAGATTTCGTGTCCTGTGAGGCGAAACTTCTCGGTCTACAAATAGCCATCTTTTCATTGCATCCCCACAGGGTGGAGAGACAGCAGAGAGGAAGCAAGCTCTCTCATGCCTATTTTTCTAAGGGCACTAATTATGTAATCAACTTATTATGTAACCCTCACTATGTAATTAACTCCTGAAGTCCTTATCTCTAAATACCATTATATCGGGGATTAGGGTTTTAATATATGGGTTTGGGGGGGGGGACACAAACATTCAGTTCATAGCATATAACATAATTTTATTAATCCCCTAGACCTTCCACAAGAAGAACACATCCTAGAGAGCCAAAGAGAAGTATGGGGCATGTGGATCATACCAGAATCCAACCCTTAGCCTAAAGCTAAGTCCAGATGATCCCATCTGAACCACAGCCAACTCAAAGATTCATGAGCAAGAAAACAACTATTTGTTGTAAGCCATTGAGATTTTTATTTGTGTTACTGGCAGTAACTGACCAATAAACTGTGATTTCCTTAGGATCTACTCAAAATATTTAATGCTATCAACCCTCACAAGAAAAGACAGACATAAGCAGGTCCAGTCCCTCCATGACGAGGTCTTAGAATATGATCATCCTGATAACCAGAGAGAATTCTGCCTCTTCTTAGAATGTGGAAGTTCAACACAGACCATTGCTCTTACAACTAAAACTAACAACATATTGTATATATTTTAAAGACATTAGAGAACTATGGACACAAAGAAGTCTAAGAGATTTAAAGTCCAGAGAGAGATGAGCCCTCCATACATGAGCAGAGAATACTGGTTGCTCTGTTCCCTGGCAGCATTGGCTATGTCTGCCCATGAGTGGGTAAAAGATTATGCCTTTCTTAGGCATAGCGTCTTGCATGGGGCAAGGATATGCAAGCAAAGCTTTTAAATTTTTTTACTGTCATATGGCCTGTCATGATAGATTGAAATTTGTGAGACTCCAGCCCCAAAACACAGCACTGATTCTCCCCATCCACTGGTTCTCCTGCAAAGGACTTTTGCTCAGTGCATTGTCAATGAGGGAGGTTGAAAGATGGAAAGAGAACAATCTCCCTTTACCTTATGGTTCTAAGAGCTCAAAGTCCTGCTAGACAGAGGGGTCAGTAATACACATGGGACATATCATGACTGTAGACATTTGAGACCAGAGGTGAAGCAAAAGTAAATAAGCTGGGGTGGGGGGCAGTGGTAGGGGGTACAGAGTGGGGGGGAAAGGAGTAATTGGTAAAGGAACATGAAAATCAACTACACTGTATATTGATAAATTAAAATGATATATATATATATAATAATCTGCAACCCAGATGTAGCCTAACTTAGTTGATCATGATTGAATTTAATTGAAGTCATTATCCCCTTACTCTAGTTTTCTCACTTAGTAAAGGGTTTGCCCCTCTGCAGTAAAATAATATTTACTTCGGTCTCTACAGTTGTTTAAATCACAAGATCTGGCGTGCAAGAACATTCCAAGCTATGCAAAGGAACAGGAAATTGTTACCCATAAACAGGAGGGAAAAATAGTCAAATAGTCAGACCCACACATGACCCAGGTATTGAAACAATCAGATAATGACCTTAAAAAAAGCATTAAAAATGTGAAAAGAATTTAGAAGAATGAATAGATCAAAATGTAGAGAAATTGAGTATAGAAAGAGAATCTCTAAATAGTTCCAAATGCACTGTAAAATAGAAAATTGCAATATATAAAACTAATAATTAGTCAGATAGGCCTAACAGTAGACCTGATGCAGCTGAATACAGAACAGTGAATTCAAAGACAAATCAGTAGAAATTATCCAACCAGAAGCACACAGAGGAACAAAGGTGAAAAAGACACAGGAGGGACATAACAAATGATATAACTGGAATCCTGTAAGGAGAGAACAGGACAAAAGAAATATTAGAAGAGATAATAGCCAAGGATTTTCCAGAATTGATGAAATAAACCAAACCATAGATTCAAGAATATCTTTGAAATTCAACCCTTGAGGATAATCTTAGCCAACCTCAGGATGCCAGAGATGATCACTGAGTTCTCTAATTTCCCCTTGCACGAGAATCTGTTTTCCCTCTGTTTATTCTTATGGAATGGCATCCCAACTTTACTGCCTACTCTAGTGGTTCTCTAATCTCTTATGGCACCCTCACTGTACTGAACAAATCCAGTACTTGGAGCTTCAATACCTCTATCTCTATCTTGTTCAGATTAATTTGAACCCACATAAAGCCTCCACAGTAAGTGATGATTCTTTGTATAAAAATGCCACTTGTATAATCAACATGACTCAAAGGTAATCTCTTCAAAAATGGCTAATGATGCCTTATTTGTCATGAAGCCAAATTTCTGCCCAGAAGGAGTACTTTTAATTAACTAAGTAAACCATCAGGGGGGAAAAAATGAAGGAATTTGCTAACCCAAAACAAGAGAAGAGTGAAGCATTAGGTTTAGAGATGAAAAAACAACATGATGAAGAAACCATGAGAACCTTGGAAAGAAGGTCCACAGACCCACCCCAGATTATTCATTCATTTAATCTGCTAGACACAGAGTTACATTTGCAAGCCTACAACAAACGTGTCTAGCGTTTCTCCTGTCTTTGTCACCATAACCAAAACTGTGTCCCTGCCAGAACAGACCAATCTGATGGGTCCCATGGTTGTTTCTGCCTGGGACCCAATTGTGCATACACAGCCCCCCCTGCAATGATCCAATGGCCTGAGATTCCTATACCATCAGAAAACTGTGTCTCGGACCACTCTTCTCCCCCCCGCTTATGCCCCAGGTCCTGATTTCCTGATTATTGTGGCCCCTCCCTGTCACCCCTCCCTTCTCTCTCTCTCTCTCTCTCTCTCTCTCTCTCTCTCTCTCTCTCTCT
>NW_007731248.1:100844-105662 GCF_000696425.1 Galeopterus variegatus | reverse complement strand
CTCTCTCTCTCTCTCTCTCTCTCTCTCTCTCTCTCTCTCTCTCTCACACACACACACACACACACACACACACACACCAACCTCCTAAGCCCTTTTTAAGGTATGTTTGTCAGGAGTTAGTTCAAATCAACATAATTAGCTGAACACCAATACTGTGCAAACCACTGTGCTACTTGAGGTAAATAGATACAACAAATAAATTCCTTTTGCATAAAAACTTTGATTAATCAATAGAGGCAGCCTAAGGGGCTTTGCTATGGAGGATTCTGAGACTTTTTCCAAGCATCATAGTAAAGAATGATGTGATTGATTATCAGTGGCTGCCTGGACCAAGGAAATAGGGAGAGGCAGGCAGCACATTGCATACTTGCCATCTTGGCTGCAAGAGATATAAATACATATTAAGGGAGCTCCTGTCCCAAAGAGTCTCTCAATCGAGTGAGAAAGACAGACAAATGCATAAATAGGTAAATCACAAGACACACAAGCCAACGGTGAAATATTAACAAAGTTCTGTGATAATATTTTGGAAAAAATATATATATTTTGACAGTGAGGACTGAGAAAAGTCTTATAGAGGTGGCAAAATTTGAGCTGAGCATTAAATAAAATTAAGTCATCTGTGAGTCCAGGTGAAAGTTACAACTATAAGTGGCTTCTGGTGATTCGATTTTATGTCACTATTTTTTTTTCTTTTTCAAATCCAGCATTTCATTTGGACGTGGCATGTGTTTCATGCCTTGGTATTACTAGAGTCAAGGAGGCTAGTATCAGGCATGATCTACAGGCTTCTTCCCTAATTCTTTTAGAACAACATTTCACAGCCCTCCAGCCGATTTTTCCACTTTCAGCCCATTCTCGAGCACTTCAAGGGGCTGAGATCCATGTTCAGGCTCACAATGTACTCATTGCCACACTATCGAGTGTCAATTACCTTTCCCTGAAACAGGAGATTTTCTTTCCCACAAACCACATGGATGCCTTTGAAATAAAGTGGTATTTATGAATTTAATTTGTTATTCTTTTTTTTGCATCAGAGGCTGTCTGTCTGGGGAGATACAGGTGTGGGAGTCAAAAGAAACGAAATTCTCCATTGTGTATATTAAATCTGGCACCCTTGAAAGTGAGCTGGATAAAGAGATGAGATATCTGTGTTCAGATTCTGCCTCATCTTTGCTCTGAGATCTCCATAAAAACATTTCCTCTGAGTCATCATTTTATCATATGTCCAGTGAGAAGGTTGGAGAAGACAAGCTCTATGTGCCACTCTGACATCAGTGTCTGCGATGTCTATAAAAAGGGTAACCCCATCAGATAGTAAGAAATGGAGCTAGAGGTTAGAATCAGACATTGGGAAGCTGCTTCTTTGTGCCAGTCGGGACTTCTTGTACTCCTGTTACAAATGCTAGAGGCCTAAGCAGCACCTCCTGGTCCTTGGCCACAGAACTCAGTATCAGCAGAGCATGTGCCAGCCTGAGTACTTACCCAGTTACAGGCAGGAGGGAGATGGAACAGAAAGAGTTACGGCTGGATCTACACAGGAGGCAACCCCTGTATCAGCCATCTGTGATGGCGAGCATACGATTGACCATAGGACAAAGAAAGGACAACACAAAGCACCATGCTTGAGCACTGAATTTTCAACACCATCACCCTGCCAACTAGTAAAAAGTGTTGCAATGAACATTCTGGGCAGAACGAGGAAAGGAGTGAGCAGATGGGCAGAGGCACAGGAAGAGGAGGTGGCTCCCTCTTCACCAGTCAGTTCTAAAACTTCTCCCCAAGCTCATGAGATCCAGCCAGTAACTGCCTAAGAACTTGGCATATCAGGGCTAAACTCAGCAGTCATTTTTATTTTGAAAGCACAGGGTGGGGGTGGGGCGGTAACATTAATAGCCAAAATAAAGTACTACATGAATCACTTGAGAATAATTCAGTAGTAATCTTCTTTTGGCTAATTATAAGTGTATTTGGAGTTTAGAGAAGAAACATCAAATGAGCTGGAGAGATTAACAAAGGCCTCCTGGATGAGTTGGATTTGTATTGATCTTAAGAAATAGGAAAGAACATTAGAAAAAAGTAGTAATAAGCTTATGAGAATAGGGGATAAGATGTGAATACACACACACACACACACACACACAGAGTTCAACAACAGGAAAATACAAAGAGAATGCATTTTAGGAAAGGTGAGAACATAAGCAAAAGCACAGAACTGGGGCCGAACATGACTTATTTAGGGATGAGAAAGATAATTCTAACTTTACTGGCGAGCAGGAAACGTTGGAAACATTGGGAGGTATTTTGATAGATGGGGTAGAGTTAGATTTTTGAAGGACTTCAAATCACATAGTAAAATTTGGACTTACCTAGAAGCCAAAATTAATATTTACTAACAGGCAACAGGGAACAGGGGAATGACAATATGAAAGAAGGCCTTTAATAAAGTAATTCTTATGGTTCATGATAGAGGAATTGGTATGGGGGGTGGGGCTGGATTGGAGATTGTTTGAGAAATCCAGCCAGAGGTATTGAAGACCTACAAAACATGGTCAGATGCTCAAAAATGTCCATAAACTAATTGGATGAAATCTGGATTGGGGAATGGCTGGGATGTAGATAAAATGTCAACTCAGACAGACAATTCAAATGAATAGATGTCAAGTCTCAAAGAGAAATTGGATACTCGAGTGAATAATTTGAAGAAAGATATTTCTAGAAGTACATGTATGCCTTAAATGACCTCCTACGTAGTTTTCTCAAGGAAAATGATATACATTTTCAGTTTGGAACTAGATTTTACTTTGGATCTAATTCAGGCAACAAGGATTAAATGACTGACTTCCTAATGCAAGTTTTTTATCCAGCCAATGACAGGAACTCCAACAAAATTCAGGAGGAAGTTGTTCATGATGGTTCTCACCCAATTTGGCAGGCTTCATCACCTTAAAGTTTCCCAAATAATTCACCAAACCTGAGTTATTTGAAAAGAGAATTTGAAAAGAAGCCAATCTTTCCTGAGGGCCTCCATAAGTATTTTATATGCATTATCACATTTAAACGTCATATCCACCCTGTTGATATGACACACAACTCTTCCCATTTAACGGCAAAGAAACTGTCACAGAAAGAAAGTGAGACAGTCAGGGCCACCCTGCGAAGTTATGGATGCACAAGAGTTCCAGTCTCTGCCTTTCCCTGAACATATGCTTTTCCCTCTATGCAATGCAGGGACTATACTTCCAAACCCAGGGGCTTTTAGTCTTTGATTCAAAGCGGTGTGGGGTACTGAAATTATTAACCAGCTCTAGGAGTTTTTTTGATATAATCTTTAGCTTTTTCTATATATAGTATCATGTCATCTGCAAATAGGGACAGTTTGACTACATCTTTTCCAATCTGGATGCCCTTTCTTTCTTTCTCTTGCTGATTGCTCTGGCTTGTATCTCCAGTACTACATTAAGTAGAAGTGGTGAGAGAGCATCTTTGTCTTGTTATTGTTATTAAGGGAAAAGCCTTCAGTTTTTCCCCATTCAGAATAATAGTGGAGGCGGGCTTGTCATAGATGGCTTTTATTGTGTTGAGATACTTTACTTATACACCTAATTTGTTGAGAATCTTTATCATGAATGAATGTTGAATTTTGTCAAATAAATGCCCCCAAATCAGTTGCATTTATATTTTCTAGTAATGAATTAACAAGAGAAACCAAGAACGTAAACCCATTTACCAGTCACAAATAAATAAATAAATACATAAATACATAAATACATAAATAAATACATAAATAAAAGACGTAGGAATCAATTTAACCAAGGAGGTGAAAGACCTCTACAATAAGAGCTACAAACCACTATTGAACAAAATAAAGACAACACACACATACACACACACACACACACACACACACACACACACAAAAGGAAAGAAATTCCATGCTCTTGGGTTGGAAGAATTAGCATTGTGAAAATGTCTGTACTACCTAAAGCAATCTACAGATTCAATGCAATCCCCATCGAAATACCAATGACATTCTTCACAGAAATGGAAAAACCAAACTCAACAATCATATGGAACAACAAAAGACCCCAAATAGCCAAAGCAATCCTGAGCAAAAAAAGCAAAGCTGGAGGCATAACACTATCTGACTTCAAGTTATACTACAAAGCTATAGTAACTAAAATGGCATGGTACTGGCATAGAAATAGACACTCAGACAAGTGGAGCAGAATAGAGAACCCAGAAATCAACCCACTTGATATTTGGCAAAGGGAACAAAAACACACATTGTGGAAAAGACTGCCTCTTCCATAAGTGTGGGAAAATTGGATATCCACATGCAGAAGAATGAAACTAGACAGGCACCTTTCACCATATACTAAAATAAACTCAAAATGGATTAAAGACTTAACTATAAGACCTGAAACTGTAAAATTACTAAGGGAAAATATAGGTGAAACACTTCAGTAACTAGGTCTGGGCACAGACTTTATGAACATGAGCCCAAAAGCACAAGCAACAAAAGAAAAAATAAACAAATGGGACTATATCAAACTAAAATGCTTCTGCACAGCAAAGGAAATAATCAGGAGAGTGAAATGATACCCTACAGAGTGGGAAAAAAATTTTGCTAACTATGCATCCAACAAGGGATTAATATCCTTAATATACAAGCAACTCAATCAATTACACAGTAAAAAAAACAAATAACCCAATTAAAAAATGGGCAAAGGAACTGAAAAGACATCTTTCAAAGAAAAACATACAAATGGTCAACAGGTACATGAAAAAATGCTCAACATCACTAGTCATCAGGGA
>NW_007731248.1:98803-100105 GCF_000696425.1 Galeopterus variegatus | reverse complement strand
AAACAGTATGGAGGTTTCTCAAACAACTACAGATAGATCTTCCATACAATCCAGCAATCCCTCTTCTGGGATCATACCCAAAGGAATGGAAATCATCATGTTAAAGGGATACCTGCACTCCCATGTTCATTGCAGCTCCGTTTACAGTAGCCAAGATATGGAACCAACTTAAATGTCCATGAATGGATGATTGGATAAGGAAAATGTGGTATATATACACCATGGAATACTATTCCCCCATAAAGAAGAATGAAATTCTCCCATTTGCAACAACATGGATGAGCTAGGAGAAACTTATTTGAGTGAAATAAGCAAAGCACAGAAGGATAAATACCAAATGTGCTCACTCATAAGAGGGAGCTAAGAGAGAAAAAGTAGGAAGGAAAGAAAGACCACAGTGGTGTGTTGGTCTTGCAGAGGGAGAGAATATACCTAGGGACACAAAGTGGAGTGGGAAAGGGGGATGGGGAGAGAGGTAGAGAATAATTGGGGGGATAATTGGGTGGGAGACCAGGGATATAATCACAATTTGTGGTAATGGGCATGCTGCTAGTATGGATCTGGCCATCACATCTTAGGCACAAGTGGTGACAATTTGCTCTGTACCCCATGAATATTCATAACCAATAAAAAAAGGTATGTTTGACATACTGTAAACTGCACATATATAAGTGTACAGTTTTGTAAGTTTTGACATATATATATACACCTATAAAACCATCACCACAATCAGGATAGAAGTTACTTTATAGGCTTTTATAGTCCCTTTTTCCTGTTCTTTCACACCTCCAGGCAATCACTATTCTGTTTAGTCTGCATTTTCTAGAAATTTATATAAATAGAATCATACAGTATGTGCATGTACAACTGCTGTTAAATCTATCTATTGCTTATTTATTTCAGTTACTAATGTTCCATTCTAGATATTCCAATTCGTTTTTTAAAAATAAATTCTAGTTCTTTGGTAAAATTAAAAAACAAACAAACAAACAAAAAACAACAAAGTGGCACAGTGTAAATAACTATCTTTCCAAGTACCCAGATCCCAGTTTTCATAAGTAAAAAGAAAAACAAAAAACATATGACCACAAAGTTCCCTGTAGGAACAAGATTCCTTTCTTTAGTGTGACTTGACCCAAAATAAAGTCTAAACAAGAGCTTTTGTTCCAAGGCTGTTAAGAATGTGCACATCTTTTTATTCCAGGTTCTATATGTGCCTGTTCCTTGGTCACCTTTATTCACCTTTTCTCAATGAATGCATGTTCTTTTTTTTTTTTTTTTTTTTTCCTTTTTTTTTTTTTT
>NW_007731248.1:75757-97803 GCF_000696425.1 Galeopterus variegatus | reverse complement strand
CGGCAACGGGATCGCAACCCTCGGTGTTGCGCCCGCACCTCGCTCAGCCAGTGAGCGGGAACCGGTCTGTATGTGGGATCCGAACCCTCGGCGGGAGCACCGCCGCACTCTCAAGCGGTGCACTGTAGCAGTGCGCCACTGGGCAGGCCCTGAATGCATGTTCTGACACTTGCCTTGACTGGTCCCAAGAAATTTTATGTTTAGACTCAGCTCACAGCTGGATTCAGGGAACCCTGTCTTCCTCCTCTTCTAGGCATCATCTGTTGACCCACAGCATCCAAAAGGCAGCAAACTCAGTGATATTTTGAGTTGCAGCAAGGCCATCTTTGATGTCTTCCTAATTTCCATTTCAATGCCTAATTCCACTTCCAAAGACTCCTGGGATGTCATCACCTAGAGGAAGGAAGCTGGCAAAATGGGCACAGAGAGGTCGGCTGGAGCACAGTGCACTGGCAGAGCTTCAATGTGAGTAAGAAGCATACCAGAAAGTTCCCCAGGACTTATGAATGCTGAGATTCCATCAGAACATATGTGTCTGCTTCAGCTTTCCAGAGAACATCCCAGGCTGAGAGGCAGAAATACAATGGCTAATTCCTAAACGTAAGATGAAAAGGAAGATGTACACACCTTTGCCAGTGAGTGTGTGTGTGGTGTGGGGGTGAAGGAAGGAAGTAGAGCAGGGTTTGGGGAAAGATTAGGGCTTTCATTGGTCAATAAATATTTATTGACTCCTTTTTTTGTGTCAGATAATATGCTAGTGTTGGGGATATAGCAAAGCAGACAGAATCCATCCTGGAAACTGGCATTAATCATGTGATCACACAGATGCACATATTATAAACTGTATTTAATAAAGAAAAAAAATCCATGGAGCTGTGAGCATGTATAAGAAGGAGTCCTGACTTGGCCTGTGGGGTGGAAGCCACGGCAGGCAGGAGAGACAAGACACGTGAAGGTCATAAAGAGAAAGTAATCCAGTGTGTGCTAAGCCCAGTGTGTCAAATAAGGCCAGTGTGGCTGGGGGGGGGGGGGGGTTGTATAAACTTGGCCTTGAGAGGTGGGTAAGAATCAACTGAAGCAGGGCTTTGTGTACTACTCTGAGCATTTTGATAATTAATTGATGGAAAACACATTTTAATGACTAATAGTTGGGCACCATTGGTGGTTTTTAATAGAAAAGTGAAATGACCAGATTTGCAGTTTTTATAGATTATCCTGGCCATATGTAAAGAACTAGAATGCTGAAAGTTCACAAATGGATAATCAGTACCTTGTAAGATCTGCTGAAATTGACATGTCACCTTGTGGGCAAGCATGGATAGATACGGGAAAGGTGCCAATTTTTGTTTAGCATTTTTATATACCAGGCACTCTGACAAGGGTTTAGTGATTCTCATTTCATTTAATCTCCATAACATCTCTGTGAAATAGATGGCATTTCTGTCATTTAACAGATTATGGAATATTTACTTTAGACAAATCCATCCATCCATGCACCCATCTATCCATTACCTTATTTATTCGCCCACCAAATATTTCATCAAACAATTATAATGAAGGTACGTTGTTAGGCACTGGGTAAACAAGACATGGCCCATGAAGATCCTCAAAGAACTCATAGTCTAGAGGGGATGCAAATAAGTTAATGGGTGATTGCAGTGCAAGGGAGAGAGTTCTATGATGTGGGCAAAGTGCATAGTGCTTGGAAGAGCAATGGTAAAACCCAGCACCATGAAGGTGGGTCAGAAATCTCAGTCAAGGTATCACAACCAGTGTCTGTCAGAGCCAGATCTCAAATCCATGTAGGTCTGTCTTAATCTGAAATCTACATGCTTTTCATTTTACATATTATTACCATAAGCAATTACTTTGGATTTTTGGTAAACTCTCTGAAAACATGTGACCCACCTTGACTACATACCACTGGAGACTGGCTTCGAAACACTGCATGCATAAGCATGACCAAGGCTGGCAGACCTCAGCTGCCCTCACTCCATGCCTCTGGATGTGGCTGGAGCCAGGCCACTCTGGAAGCACTTGGCACTCAGGCCTCTGCACGCACCTGCCCAGGACAGGCCATGCATTTAACAAGTTCTGCCATGGCACAGGGGCACTTGCCACCTCAGCTGATGGAAATGGCCTCTCAGGCCAAACAAAAAATGAAGTGCACAGGCTGTCAGCATTTTAGAGCATGAGAGAAGGAAATCCAGGTTGAATGAGGAAGTGCTGTTAATTATAATCTCAGCTCTGGCCCAAGAGTGGTGAGAAGTGCTTCTTCTGAAAATCACTTCTCTCAGAGAAAAGGGGAGTGTTGTCACCCATTCTGCTCCATCGCGTGGGCCCATGGAGGGCTCGCAGGGCTGCATGAGCACACATGCAGTCAGACACATACACACACACACACATCCATATGCACACACACAAACATATGCACACATGCACATATGAATGTGTGTACACACAAGCATGCACACAGGAATGCACGCGTGTGTGCACACAAGTACACACATTTCACATGTGTGCACACACAGGCACACACATACATACATGCTTGCACACTCACGCACATGGTTTACAGAGCACTAATTATGTGCCAAGCATGGCACTCGATGTTTGCCTGCATTATCTTATCTCAGTTTATTTCTACGGTAATAGCTCCTTATCATTTTTTAAATTACTATATGTTCCTGATCAGTAGAGTTAAAATACAGAGCCCCCTCCACTTCACCCTCTGCTTGTTTTTTCTTAGCTCTTGTGACTTTTAACAAGTTTATGAAAAAGAGCAAGTTACTTAGAAAAGATACTACTTTGCATTAACATCTTTTTTCCCACTGGGATCCCAGGAAAGAAGCCAACGTTTATGACTTGGGCCTTTGAGGAAAATTATGCTGCATCATCCCAGAAGACCATGGGAAGTAGGGAAGTGGTCTTCTGGGGGGAGGTGGTGGATAGAAGAGTTTCATAGAAGTGAGAGAGACTGAGCTTCCCCTCCCTGAAGAGGACATGCAGCTGGGTGCATACCTGGCCTGGTGGACATCAGGCACCCTGATTGGGGAAACGGGAGTGAGTGACCGCATCTTGCTCAGTTGGGAAGACCACGAGGCAGGGCATGTCAGATGCCTGCAGGGCAGGTGATCCTTGGAAAACGGAGGCTGGGGTCAACACCTGTAGCTAAAGAACCAAACATACAGGGAGACACTGCACCCACTGTATGCAATGAACTGAGGCCTGTTCACCCCCCTCATTCCTAAATTTTGTTCCACCTTCAGGGCATAGAGAAGCAGTACTGGAAGAAGGGAAACTTGCATATCTCATAACCTCTTCCATAGACACCACAAATAAACCCACAACAGCAGGTCCATACTCTCATATGCACAAATCCACAATCATATGAATTCAATATTATATACAGTGCTTCTTTGGTTTACTCTTTTTTTTTTTTACCCTGATTATTTTTAGTGGCTGCATGGGCATGCATGTGCATGTCTGTGAGTACTTGTGTGTATGTGCATGTGTGCATCTGTGTGTGTGCATTAATTCAGGGGGCAGGAATGCTAGGGGGGCATCTGAATGATTCTTTTAGAGCTGAATGTGAAAACAATGGACTTCATATAGACCCAAATTAACATTATTAAGTGGCATAGAAAAAGAGAGAGAGCAGGGGAGAGGGAGACAGCCAGTGCTATGGGTCAAATGTGTCCCCCAAAAGTTCGTGTATTGGAAACTTGATCCCCATTGTAACCATGTTAAGAGGGTAGGAAATCTGATTATGGAATTTGAAAGGTGGGGTCTTTAAGAGGTAATTGGCTAGTGGGCACTATGCTCTCATGAATGTATTAATCCATTCATGCAGTAATGAGTTATCATGGGTGTGGACTGGGGGCTTCATAAGGAGAGCACAAGAAAGTTCCTGCCATTCTCACCATGTGATTGCCTGCTTTGCCACCAGACTCTGCAGAGAGTCCCCACCCAGAAAAAAGGACCCCACCAGATGCACATTCTGGACCATGGACTTCCCAGCTTCCAAAACTGTAAGAAATACATTTCATTTCTTTATAAATTACCCAGTTTCAAGTATTCTGTTCTAAGCAACAAATAATGGACTAATAGGAGCAGCAAGTGACACCTACTTGATCAGAGGCCAGGATATCTTTCACTATATGCGACATTAAGGCCAGGAGACCAGGCAGATTGGGCAGCTGCCTGCCGGTATGTTGGAAATCTCCCCTCTGCCCCAAAGTCTCCCCTTAGTAATTCCTTAGCACCCTGGATCTTCTCCCATAAGTCACTCTTTGAGTTTGTGACAAAGTGCTTATGTGTGGGCAGCAGTGGGGAGGCAGATGTTTATGTGTTAATTTTTTAGCCAAACAGTAAATTAGTTTCAGCCTTGGTCTAGAGACGAGGTTGAACCCTGCTTGCACCACTGACTGTGTGAGTGATTCTGGCAACTTTCTGTACCTCTCTTGGCTTCCGACTTCTCATGTATAGATGCTTTTCTTGTTTTGTGATGGCAGTGTTTGTTGCCATTTTTTAACTATAGTATGGTGAGGAGGATTAAATGAGGACACACAAGTGCAGCTGTCATCATCATCACCACTGTCATCATCATCCCGTGTCATTCAGGTCCTATGTGAGTGATGTGATGTGGCTGCACATTGAGATGAGATATGGCTGCACATTGACAAGCTTTGTGACTGAGTATCACGGAAGATGACCAATAGGATGTATATTTTTGATATGGGACAGAGAGTGGGAAACTATGAAGGGCAAAGGGGTTTTCATCAGGAAAAGCAGAGTTGAGTAGGGTCCTGAGTTGACAGTGATGGAAGGGAAAACCTCACATGTGTATGGATGTGGGGACAGATGATCCTGTAATAGTAACAATTCCTTTAGCCGCTTCAAGCTTAATGGGAGGAAAGTGGCTTCAGAGGACAGTAAAATGTCATCTGTCACAACGACTGCCCCATTCTATGTCCCTGCAGGAGTCCTGCAGTTGTGCCACCTGAGAACTCAAACAAACGTCGCACATCTGCAGGACCAATCTTCTCATCAGAGAGGGAGGAAGCTCATCCAAGGTCACACAGCAGGCCAGCTCTGGATTTGGGACTGGGACTCAGGTCACCGGACTCCCATGTCAGAACACCTTTCAATGCCTACACTGTCTCAAATCAGATCCAGGACCAGCTTGTGACAAAGGGATTAATCATCCCAGCTCCCTGGCAGCTTACCTGGGTCCTGCCCTTGGGGCTCCCTTCTCCTCCCAGAGTTTGCAAATTGGGCAGCTGATCTGGGTGGTTTCTAAGTGCCCTTTAGCTTTTGTGGTCTATGCTTTCTCAGCGCATGTGTCGTGGAGGCTGTCAGATGTCCAAGTAGGAGGAGGACACAGCATGACAGGTGGTGTCCCTGACTCTGGAGGGGGAGTTGGCAGAGCTGCCTCCCCTGCTGGGGATGGGGAGGGTGGGAGCTGGCGGGAGGAGCCACCCACTTTGGACAAAAGCTGACTCATGACAGGTGGTGTCCCTGACTCTGGAGGGGGAGTTGGCAGAGCTGCCTCCCCTGATGGGGATGGGGAGGGTGGGAGCTGGCGGGAGGAGCCACCCACTTTGGACAAAAGCTGACTCACCAAGCGGAGGAAGGGCAGGAGGGAGACGCATCAGTCCGTAGCATGAGACTCCACAAAAGCCACATCTGTGATCTTCTAAGCTCTGAACCCCCAGGCCTTTCCCACCCACAAAAGACCTGGAGCTGACTCAGGCAAAAACCCCAATTTTAGTTCCCAATGTTCTCACTGAGATGCAGGGAGAATGCTATTTTTGTGAAAAAGATATTTCAGGATTATTCAGAGAGTTTTAGTGACTCAGGTCTCCATGGCATAGCCAGAGGGGTCTTTCTAAAATAAAAATTGGGTCATGGCATTTTCTTGCTTAAAATCTTTCAGGGACTTCCACAGTCCTTGCTGTGGCCTCCAGAGTCTGGTTAGACGTGAACGTCATCTGCTTCTCTGGTCTTCTCCAGCCCCCTGCTCCCCTGCCATTGCCACTCCCCACTCACAGGGACCCCTTTCCTCTCTTAAAAGACCCCAACCCCTTGTCTCCCCAGTGCCTCTGCCTGTGCTGCTCCCGCCATGAGCAGTGCTGTCCTCTCCACTCCTCTACCTTCTTCTGTGGTCTTTGTTCAGGTCTGCAATTAAATATTACTTTATCAGAAAGGCTCTTCTTACCCTCCCCAGTGTAAATTAGGACCCCTTCTAACGTTCTGGCTCATAATAGAACCGTCTTTTCCCTCTCAGCACTTGCTACTTTGTAACAATATATTTCTTTGCACTTATTTGTTGCTTCCTCCCCCTCTCTAGTCCCAAGCCTCTTAAGACCAAGAATCATATTTATTCTTTCATCAGTGAAATGCCAGTTCCTAGCACGGTGCCTGGCAAATACTGAACACCAAGAAAAAGATTTTTCCTTGCTTTAAAAGAGAAATGCATAATCATTGAGTCCACACATCAGGAAAAACTGTCATAAAGTGCAAAATGTCCACAGTTCTTTTCAAAGTATCCTCAGAGAGACTTGCACATTTACATAAATCAGTGCTTTGTATCACCCCTCCCAGGGGAGAGCTGCTTTAGAACCATAAAATGGAGAGGCCTGGGCAGAAAGAAAGCTAGAAAGAGCATCTAACCTAGTGATTTCCAATTCTTTTATAGTAAGACTTGTTTCTCAGCCAAAACTTTGTCCAAATCCCAATATATAAACCACATAAAATCAAAGGTCTCTGGTTAATGTAGGGGATGGGGCATAAGGAAAGGGACTTCTAGAATCTTTACTCTTCCATAATGGTGTACCTATCAGGGTAGGGGGAGGTGGTTCACTTTGGGTGTAGGCAATAGTGGATAGGCTGTCTGTAGAGAATTCAAAAGCAATAATGCAATCAATAAACAATAAACATAAAACAATAACATCAACTAAAATTTGCTCTGCTTTTTATTAGGCAATTCTAGACAATGTCAATGATGAAAGGCTCTTCCCATCCAGGGCGGCAGCCCCCAACCCCCATCACACACACACACACACACACACGTGCGCGTGAGTGCATACTTGTGTACACACTCAGTACTTGTATGCTGCAGATCCCCATGGCTGTCCCGTGCACGTGAGTGCATACTTGTGTACACACTCAGTACTTGTATGCTGCAGATCCCCATGGCTGTCCCTCATGAAATTCTTATTCAAAGACCTCATTAAGGAAGGAACTGGCTTGGTCAGACTGTAGGAGTTCCCAGTTGGGCCAGCTCAGAATGAGAGCGTGCAAATGGAAGTCAGTCAGCCTGTGCTGAGCATGAGCTCAAAGGGCCCTTGTGCTACCCTTCCAGGTATTCCCGGGACAGGGGCCTGTGTCTTTGCAAGACAGCAGTAAATAGAGGATGAAGGCAAGGACTTCGTAGCCAGACAGCCTGGATTTACATCCCAGCTGTGTCATTTACTAGTGTATTGGGTTGGGGTAACTTACTTGACCTCTTTAAACCTGAATCCTCTTCTATGAAATGAGGATAATAAGATGACCTACCTCAGAGTATTGCTGTCACGATTAGAAAAGGTAATCTAGGTCAATCATTTGGCAAGAGAGTAATCACTAGTACCTGTGCACTACAGTCTTTGTTTGGAACTTACTCTGGTGTCCTCTTTATTATAATATCTGGTTGCTGGTCATTGGGGAAAACACTCATGGTATCAGGGTGAGCTTGACTACGATATTTCAGGGGTACCTCTCTCCATTTAGAGGTGCTACTTGGCAGGGGCTAAATGTACAAAATATTGAGATTTATATGAATCCCATAGCATCTGATGGAAACCCTGAAAGGAAACATGAAAAGCTTTACCTTTCTGCCTGGACTTGATAACCCAGTGACTGAGTTGGAAGAGGGGGACTGGGACAGTTCCTGCTCTCTGGATAGGACCAAAAGCTGAATATTTAAAAAATAATAATTAAAAGTAAAACTTTTCTTCCTAGAGTAGAGCTAGACTTAAGATATTGCCTTTTCTTCTCCCACAATGCTGGTAGGCCTCATGAGTTCCCATGGGCCTGATTTCCACTTCTCATACTTACTCTAAAACCCCCAGTAAGGCCAGAGCACACTCAGTCTTTTAGAAGCAGAGACATTTTACATTGCACAGTACATCTTATTGATACCTGTTTGTAACGAGAGGAACAGGGATATTTATGATTTCCTGTTTGTAACGAGAGGAACAGGGATAGGAAACAACATTTGCTGCATACCTACTATGTGTCTGGCACTGTGTATGGCACTTCCTATAGAATATCTCATTTAATTCCTCCTGTTTGTAACGAGAGGAACAGGGATAAGAAACAACATTTGCTGTATACCTACTATGTGTCTGGCACTGTGTATGGCACTTCCTATAGAATATCTCATTTAATTCCTGCAATAATCTTTCTAGGTATTCCCATTTGTCAGATTGGAAAGTTGATGTTTAAAAGGTAAAGTAACTTTTCCACAGTTACACAGCTTAGAAGAAATAGAGCAAGTATCAGAACCCAGGTCTAGGTTGATTTGAAGTCTTTACTATTTCCTCTGTGCTGCTCTGTTGAACTTTTCATATTTTATTTTGCATGCATTAATTTATTCATTATTAAAACAGCCTTAGGGTAGAGGACATTGTGCCCATTTTAGAGGAGGAAAGAAAGCTTTAAAGAGACAGCAATGATTGTCCATCATCACCTAACAGTGTTGAGGGCACAGCTGAGTCTAAGAGTCCACTGATGACAAAGCACACTTCTCTGAGCATGGCAGGATCTCAAATTCTTTGTCACTCTTGAGCATCTTTCTTCAGAGAAGTGGGGAAAGGACAGAGGAGAAAAAAAGTAATCTTTCTAAGCCATACAGTAAAATATTTCTCGGTGTTGCATCTGTAGGACTTTGGAGAACTTCCTTTAGTGATTTCTGCTTCAAGGTTTTCAGAAACAAAAGCCTTGTTCTGAATCCTTATGGCATCAGCTCTGTGGGGGAGTGGAATTTTCCACTGACTAAGTGAAATTGACTTCTGAGTGACAACATCCTCCTACCTAGAACCTGGATCAGTCCCAGGATTCAAGTTCCAGGCGCTGCCATGAAATTCATGAGCCCTGATCTCTGGGGGCTCCCAGTCATGCCTGGTGTGGGCAGATGACCGTGCCGAAGCCCATCTCTGAGAGCTGAAGAGCTGAGAGTGTGTTCTGCTCTGTTAGCAGAAAGGAGCACACAGAGAAACCCACTCCATCCTGCAGACCCTAGAAGGTATTAGTCACGGTGATGACACAGCTGACTCAAAACAATGCAGGATGTAGCACAGAACAGAAAAGGGAGGAGGCCACTGGGACTGTCTGGGCTAGCCTCAGTAGTTTCTTGATGAAGAAACTGAAGCCCAGAGGGTGGCAGTGACTCTTGGAGCTGTGTGGTACTTTTGGACTTTCACATGTGTGGCTGTTACAAGAAGGCTGGTTCAGCTCCTACCCATCACATGCACTTGCCACTTGGCCTAGCTGTTGTATTAATTCATTCATCAAACAAGTATGTAGAGAATGCTCCACATGCCAACACTTTCCTGGGTGCAGGGATACAGTAGCAAATTAAATAATGTCCCTGCTCTCATGAAGCCTGCACTTACAGACTTTTCTCAAATGTCACCTCATCAGTGAAGACTTCTCCGATCAATCTAGACACAACTGGTCCATATTTCCATAATTCTTGCAGCATAAAGGACCAGGGACTTAGCAATGCCTGACAAATCTTTCTTGAATTATTCAATTAACTCAGTCAGTCAGCCATCCATAAACATTTATTTAGCACTTTTTATAGGCAAGGTCCTGTGCTGATGTCCATCATATGATGATTAGTATTAAGGTCTACTGAATGCATGTTTTGTCTTCTCAAATATAATACAAACTCCCTGATGGTGATAGAGACTGTATGTCTCACGTTTATGTATGTTGTACTTGAAATTTTGGGGGACTGAAATAGCTACTTAGTATAAGTTATCAAAAAGAGGGACGAGGATGGTCAGCAAATGTCAACTCTTTGAAGCTTTGCAATTAGGATGGATATTATTAATGCCATTTCGAAGATTAGGAAACTGCAGATTTCATAGGTAAGTCATAGTCAGAACCAGAATTAGAATCAAGGACTTCTTAATATGGGTCTGAGACCTTTATTCTCTCAGGGTAAAATATTGGCTGTTAAGGTAAATTCAGAAAAAAAAAAAAAAAAAAAAAAAAAATTTCCAAGGGTCACCTGGGGAATGAAGAGTCCTAACCACCTCCTGGAGGGACATGGCAATCCTCCCTTCACCCATCAAGGTCCTTAGCAACTCATTCCAGAGATGAAGAACCTTTGTTTGCAGGAAGTCCCTCTCCACAACCTACTGGAAGCTCTCTGTTCTGCTGTTAATCAGTTCTGACCTACATGGAGATGGAGCTTAATGATCTTAGAGTTTTTGTCTAATGAAATGGCAAACAGCACAAACTTTGATGTCAGACTGACCATGGTCAAGGTACTTAGCTTTCTGAGTTTCTGTCCCTTCCTCTGTAAACTGCATAGGTGATAGCCTCAACTCATGGGTTGTTGTGAAGATTAAATGAGATAATCTGTGCAAAGTTTCTCCCTCAGGACTAAGCACACAGTGAGACCTCCACAAATGTTAGTTCCTGTAGTTGTTGGCTTACACAAAGATCATCAGTCACTCAGGAAACCTTGACTGAGGGCTGACACGTGTCAGGCATTGTGCAAAGTACTGAGATTTGATAATAACTAAAATCCCTGTTCTGAAGAATCTGTTGCTCACACTAGAATCTGACATGTACACAACTTATGTTCATTGAGACAGAATCAAACAAAACACAAATGGACACCAGGGTTGAAGCACAGAGGGAAGGGAGCTTAATTGTAACTGCAGGTGACAGGAGGGTGTGGCATCTGAACCACAGTCTAACAGATGAGCAGTGAGGAAGAGGAAGAACCTTAGGTTTGTTCTCTCCTTCTGAAGATCAAGGGAATGGTATGCAAAGAAAGGGCTGAGCATTTTCAAGGAATGCCACGTAGTGTATCGGGAGGACAGATGGGTATAATGGGGAGTAGGACTAGAACAGGTAGACTCACATCCACTAATAGGGTATTTCAATACCATGAAGAATAATTTAAACTTAGTTTTTTAAATCTTGGGCAGCCATTGTGAAGTTTTGAGGGAGACTGACATGATCTGAGCCAAGACAGGATGGAGACTCGGAAATCAGATGCACAGAGATGATTGGAGAGAAATGACTTGGGCAGCAGGAAGAGCACGAGAAGATGTCACAGGAGTCTATACAAGAGGTAACAGCCGACCCATCCCAAGGCACATCCACCATTCCTTACCTCGACCAACAATGTCCCACGTAAGTTAATCTCTGCCCACCCTTCTCTCCTCCTCTTCTACTGCTCTACCCCTGACTCACTGCCCCCCAGACAGACTGGCCTCCCCCTGCTCCTGGAACACCCCAAGAGTGTCTGAATCTCAGGACCTTAGCATTTGCTTTCTCCCTGCCTGCAACACTCCTCTCCCAATTATTCACATGGCTCCGTTTCTTATTTTTCTTATCCAGATGTCACCAACCTCCAGTCATTTTTAAGTCCTCTTCATCCTGGTCCCTTTTTATTCATAAAATGTCTACTACCTGTCACTATGCCATATCCTTATTTGTTTATATCTTTATCATCTGTCTTTTTGGGTAGGAAAATTACCTTCTTCACTCTTGCCTATATCCTTAGTGTCTGCCCATCAATTACAGGCACTTGGTAAATATTTGTTCAGTGAATGATTGAATGAATTGTCTTCCTTTATCTCTAAATCACAGCAGTTTTTCTCACCAACTAAGGCATTTTGTGGTGAGATGAAAACAGAAAATGGTTCCTATCCCTGAGAATTTTACAAAATAACCTGTAAAACTTTTGTCCACGTCTGAGCTCTGAGAGCTCACAGTATAAGGGAAGAGCTTCAGAGGGGTGAAAATAACCACTTGAGGACAGAGCTTCTTAAGGCCAGAGGGAGAGTTGGGGCTAAGACTTTGAGGACAAAGACCACACCATGCTACAAAGGACCTAAGCATACCACTGGCACATAGTAGGCACTCAATAAACATCTGGTGAATTGCTGAATGAATGGCACATTTTGCTGAGTTTTTTCTAACACTTTTCATGCCTATCTTAAGTGGCAAGATGGAAAACAGAGTAAAATATTGGCCCAGAGGCCAGAACAGAGCTGGGAGTGGTGAGTGGAGGAGGAAGCCAGCATACACTTTTATTTATGAAGCCCCGTATAGACCATTTTGCTCTCACGATGAGGAGTGCTCATATTATGTGGTGCTACAAATGCTGGAACTATTTATGAAGCCCCGAATAGACCATTTTGCTCTCACGATGAGGAGTGCTCATATTATGTGGTGCTACAAATGCTGGAACAACAATACCTTGTATTTATGAAGTGGCTGCCTCTGAGGGGCTCAGACCATTTTAGAGACATGATCTCATTCATGCTGTCTCAGGTCTTCTATTCAATTACAGAATGGTTCATTGTTCCAAACTATGCAAACTATTTCTTTTAGATGCACTCTTAGAATTATCCGTTCTCCTGTTACAGGTTCAAAGGTTTACAAATCCCCACCAAATGGCTCCAGAATTGCTACTGCAGGAAAGGAGGTGGGCGGAAATGGAAATTTTCTGAATTTATAGTTTATGAACGCTTCAAATATCAGAAAGTTACTCTTTGTATACCCACCTTGAAAATGAGGGAAAACACATGCTATGACTTAGTTTCAGCCCTATAATGTGATAATAAAAGTAGGGAAAAAGAATATTAATCCTCCATAGCATTAGTTAGGCCTATAAAAATAGGAGTTAACTGGTGAGGCAAGAGGCAGAATAATCATTATCATAATAGGCATAAAAACAGGTGATATGGACATAGACCTGAGATAAGGGCCACAAGAACTGGGTCCTTCACTTGCCCTGCTATGAATTCCTTTGTGGCCTTACCCTCAACTTTTCTGGTCGTTGGTTGCCTTATCTGACAATGAAGGTAGTTGGATTAGGTGCTTTCCAATTCCTTTCATCAGTAAGATTCTACATATATGCGGTTCTGCTACCACCACCACCACAATGACCAGCACTGTCACCACCGCTGCTTAACCTGGAACATAGTAGATACTCATCAAGTGTTTTGTAGATAAATGTGTCTGGTGTCCAGTAGTTTGCAAACTATAATTGATTCAATAAACATTTGCTGAGCATCTACTATGTTCTGGGCACATAGGTGATGCTGGGGTATTGAAAATTATGAAAAATATGATCATTGAAATATATGTAAGGTATGAAAGAGACCAACATGATTGACGCTGGATCAACAGAGGTGTCCTGGAAAAGATAACAAGATCTGAGTTTAAGCAAATAATTAATAAAGTTCAGTAGGTGAACTAGGAAGGGAAATGATAGGAAAGGGAATATCATTACAGTCAGAGGGAAGAGCATGTACAAAGGTACAGAGATGTGAGAGACCAAGGACATGAGAATGAATGTAAGGATGGATGAGTAGGAAGCCTGGCTGGGAAAATCGACATGAGTCACATGATGAAGAACATTAAAACATGTCTACAGAGCTCAAGCTTTGTCTTGCAGGCCACCACATTGAAGGGTTCAGAGTATCAGAAGATCATGTTTGATTTGCAAAAGAAACATTATAAATTACTTTACCATACACTCCATTCCAAGGAAAGTATGGCTATTGTGTTATACTTGTTCCATAAACAGGAGTTGAGATTAGCCAAGATAAGTCACCTGCACAGAACCAGATAGCTCTTAGGCTCTTTTAATAGGCTCTTTTAATAAAAATCTACTCTCTTCTACCTATGTAATTTAATCTATTATTCCTTTTCTACGGACTCCTTGTTCCAGCCGATATATCACTTACCTATTTGCTGAGCGCATAATCACAAATCCCTTTTCTTTTCCTGTATCCATGCTGTTCTCTAGATATGGGATCTGCTACTTCTGTCCTCCTCCAGGTCAAATCCCACAGATATTTCAACTCACCTGCTTTAGGAAACCTTCCCTGACCACTCTAGTTTCCAAATCCTTTTCAGAAGGACTCCAGTATTGATGATGTGTACTGCATATCCTGACAGTCTTATTTACTCATTCTGTTCCACAATCTCAAATGGCAGCTTCCATGTGCCGAACACCATGTTGCAATTGTGAGAAAAAGACACAGGTTTTGCCCTCACATGTCTTTCATCTAGTTTGAGGAGTGCTATGGTCTGAATGTTGGTGTCCCACAAAATTCATATGTTATTAAAACCCAATCCCCAATGCAATTGCATTAAGCAGTGGGGCCTTCAGAAGGTGGTTAGGTTATGAGGACTCTGTTCTCATAAATGGGATTAGTGCCATCATAAATTACCCTGCCTAAGGTATACTGTCATAGCAGCCTGAAAGGACTAAGACAAGGAGACAGAGCAATCAATAGTCATATGTCTATAAACATAGGCAGTGTTTTGGAGGAAGAGTACAGGGTTGTGAGAGTGGATAGGAAGAGAAGCACTTGAGTGGCTCAGGGAAGGCTGCCGCCATGAGAAATTGATGTCCATTCTGGGAACAGAATTATTAGAGGCTGAGTAGTATTATCTAGGTGGAGACAATGGGAGACGAGGGGAGAAGAGTGGCCTAGGTGGGGGAGCACCCTGCACAAAGCCCACGATGAGAGAGAAGATACAGGAGGGAATGTTCCTTGGCCAGGACGCATAGGAGCAAGCAACAGAAACTGACTCTCGTTAAATTTAAGCCACCTGGAAAACACGTTGAGAAACTCACAGCATCATTAGGAAGGCCTAGAAAACAGAAGGAGTGCACACAGCTGAAACCATCATGGCACCTGAGCAATCTGGTGAGGACATTGGTGGCTCTGTTGTTTTAACATTGGGCTCTATAACTAGCACCATCCACACACTCAGCACAGGGCTTGGAGTGCCACCTCTGGCTACTTTGTCACTCAAGCCTTGGAAAATAGGCAAATGTCACTGTTGCCAACATAAGGAATTTCTGTCCCCAGTCTTTTTTTTTCCCACTGTATCACCAGCTACAGTAAGGCACCTCTGATTGGCCAACCCTTCTCTCATTCTCTGGGTAGCTGGGAAAGTTTATATTTGGCTTTTTTAGCTTCTATTGTGGGAAGAGAACTAACTGTTCCTCATCGAGATTCTTAAAGTGGAAAACTCCCCAAACACAGAAAGGACTCAGACGCGGGGCACAGGACAGCACGGCTGGAGGACAAGAGCACTGTAAAATTCTCTAATTGTTTTAGTTGTGTTCATCTCATCTCCTCACTGACTTGGGATCTCCTTGGGGAAGTGGCTGTGCTTAACTTCCTCCCTCATAAGCTCAGCCATGACTGACAGTCCTGGCCACATACTCCCTGCTCAATAAATTCTTGTTGACTTCAGTCTAGTTCATTCTGCAAAGGTCATTTCATTTGGCCTTAGCTGGGAGATGATTTTCAAATGTAAAGTATGAATAACTTGGCCCTGGAGTCAGTAACATCTGCAGATAATCATGTCATCTGGCCATGCAGAACCTCTGGGCATGGGGAAGCTTTCTGGAAAGTGAGCAGATATGAAATGAAAACTGTTACCTGATGCATCCCCATTACTTCTCAGGGACTATTCCCTCTAGGGCAGGAGAGGAACTTGTGTCTTGAAAATGCAATTGGGCAATCCACTATTAAGTAGTGGTCACTTAAGTGGAAAAGTTCCTTAAAAAATGAGCGGTCTACACAATCAGGTGCAATGCCTTGCAGCAAGGAGTTTCTATTCTTGTTTTCTTTTACAGCGTTCTGATGGAAGGAGTGCTGAATTAGGAACCAGAATACCTGAATCCAAGAGCTGGCCCTGAGCTTGTTAGACATGAGACTGTGGTCTGGCTCTCATTATCTTATGCACCCTCAGATCCTCCATCTATAAAATGGGCATGCTGATTCATTAGCGTGTAAGCTGTGGTAGGCATCTGTTGTTTCTTCTTGTTTGGCATCCTTCTGTCTTTCTAGAAATAGTTCATGCCTCTTCTTTTTTTTTTTTTTTTTTTGTCTTTTTCGTGACCGGTAAGGGGATCACAATCCTTGGTGTGGTGTCGCCCACACCGTGCTCATCCAGGAGCACGCCGGCCAGTCCTATATAGGATCCAAATCCGTGGTGGGAGCGCCACGAAGAGGCCGGCCCTTGCCTCTTCTTCTACAATAGTAAGTCTCAAACTTGAGCATGTATCAGAATCACATGACAGTCTTGTTAAGACAGATTCATGCATCTTCCTCCCAGAGTTTCTGATTTTGAAGGTCTGGAATAGGGCTTGAGAATTTGTGTTTCTAGCTATTTCCCAGGGGACACTGATATTACTGGTATGAGGACCACACTTGAGAACTACTGCACTAGAAGTCCATCCCTCTTGACCAGATAGAAAAATTATGAAACGGTGATATAGGTCCTGTCCTTTAAGGACTAGTCAACCAGACAACCTGAGAACAGCACACCAAAAATAACCATGATAATTAGAAGAATCATAGGTAGCTTTTGCCGAGTTTTTAATAAATACCAGGCTCTCTGCTTAACCACTGACATTTGTTATCTAACTTAACCCACACGATAACCAGGGGAGGCAAATACTATCATAATCTCAGCTCACAAATGAGGATACTGAACCTCACAGATTTTAAAGAACTTGACCAAGGTTACTGAGAGAATAAAAGGCAGTCAGAAAAGAAGAGGAAAAAACCAAAAATGTCAATCCAAATGACCTGACTTCAGAAGTCATATTCTGTCATCCCTGTGAGATCAGAAGTCTCAACATTCTTAAAAAAAAAAATTTAATTGACACATAATAACTTTACATATTTATGATGTGCAGAGTGACAATTCCATACAAGTATATAATATGTGATGACCAAACATGGTAATTAGCATATGCATCACTCCAATTATCATTTCTTTCTGTTGAGAACATTTGAACTCCATGCATTTTTTAAAAATTTTGATTTATTTTTTCTCGTTTTACATGTTCATGTGACAGTTTGTTGTTTCAACACATGCATATGTTGTATAATGATCCTCTCTTTTAAGCATTTGAAAATATACAATAAATTATTGTTAATTATAGACACCTAACACTACTATAGAACACCACAACTTATTCTTCTTATCTAGCTGTAAGTTTGCATCTGTTAGCCTACCTCTCCCTATCCCCTCCACTTCCTGCCCCTCCCAAACTCTAGTAATGGCAATTCTACTCTCTACTTTAATGAACTCAACATTTTTAGCTCCCACATATGAGTGAAAACATGCTGTATTCATCTTTCTGTTCCTGATTTATTTCACTTAACACAATGTCTTCCAGTCTCATCCATGTTACCACAAATGACAGGATTTCATTCTTTTTTATGGCTGAGTAGTATTCTATTGTGTATGTATACCACATTATCTTTATCTAATCATCTGTTAATGGACACTTAGGTTGATTCGATATCTTAGCTATTGTGAATAATGTTATAATAAACAGGGGGATGCAGATATCTCTTCAGTATACTGATTTTCTTTCCCTTGGATAATACCCAGTAGTGGGATTGCTAGATCATATGGTAATTCTATTTTTAGTTTTTTGAGGGGCCTCATACTGTTTTTCATGTTGGCTGTACTAATTTATAATCCCACCAACAGTATATAAGAATTTGCTTTTCTCTGCATCCTCACCAGAATTTGTTATTTTTGGCTTTTTTGATAAATAGCCATTCTAACTGAGGTAAGATGACATCTCCTTGTGGTTTTGATTTGCATTTCCCTGAGGGTGAGCATGTTTTCATATACCTGTTGGTAGTTTGCATGTCTTCTTTTGGGAAATGTCTATTCATTGACCTCCCATTTTATGTCAGAGATAACATCATCAGAGGATATGAAGATGATGCTTGGCTCAAAGGGACAAATGTAAAAGTGATAGGGCCCTTTGAAAAACAAGAAAACTTAAGCACAATTTGGCCTGGTCTCAGAGGATTAAACCAGCCTACAGCAGACTTCAAACTAGCAGAGTGGTGCCAGCCTTCTGGCGTCATCTGAGGGGCTGGAAGCAACTGCCTTTATATTTGCATCCAACTGGCCACCTCCACCTGCCATGAACTCTCTGCAGCACCAGCGTCAGGGACCCCCTGACAAGAGCACCCAGTGGCAGGATGCCCAGATCTTTGCCTGCCCTGACTTCAACTAACTCTTAAACTGTCCACTTGTCCCAATCATTTTGTTACACTGACAGCTGCCAAACTTATCTAATCAGAATCCCCAGCAAGCTTACCTCTAGGAATCTGTGCCCCAAACAGAATTTTATAGATACTTCAGACATACCCCCCCAAAATTTTATTGGTTACTGATTTCACTGCCTCAAAAATATATACTCAGATGGATTAATAATATAAACAGATTGGGTTTTTTTATTTTTATACTTTTCAGCGTGTCCTGTGGCCCCTTCTCACATGATCTGAACTATTCTACTCTTAGATTTCTATGCATTTGTATCTGTTCCAATGTACAATGGCATGTTGGTGACCTCTTGTGCATATAATGTAGGTGGTGAGATTTGATCTGGCATTGTCTGGTCAGTCCTTCTTTATTGCCTGCCAGAACTCTTTCACTGACTTCCTAACCTGAATTTCCATTCTCACCCCACACACTTAAACTATATTCCACCCAGCTGCACTACTGTCTTTCTAAAACACAATTTTTTTTTCACTTGTTAGCTAAAATCCTGCTATTGACTCAACCTTTTGAGTGTGACATATAAATGCCTTCACAGTCTCTTCCTAAACTGCAATCCCAGCTTCACTTCCTTATAACCACACCCTAACTGCCCATTCAGCCTCACCTTCCCCATCCCTGGCCCATCCTGGCTAGACTTCCGTTCCCTCGATTCAGTCCCTGTATCTCTGCTAAGAATTGTTCCCTGACATGGTAACAAATATCCTCCTGCATCTTTGCTCGTTCACATATTACCCATCCTTCAAGTTCCAGCTAAAAGTTTTCCTCCTCCATGACACGTCCTCAGATCCTCTTATTTGGAGGTAATATCTGCTTGCTCTGGACTTCCACAGCACTTTTATTGCTCCTACCTTGCAGCTCCTAGCCCTGTCTCTATTACAGTTATTTATAGATAGAAAACTTATCTCCTCCTCTAGTCTATAAAACCTTTGAGTGCACAGTCCATCTGTCAGTCATCAACATATTCCGCACTGGGCCTGGCTTAGTGTCTTGCACACATTAGAAACTCATATATGTAATAAGTAAATAAACCTGGAAAATTTGGGGATGGGATCCTAACCCGTTAGTCTGTCAAACTGATGTAACTCCCACAGTGTAAGATTATTTGGCACCAAACACCCATGGTAGGAGTATTTCTTTAGACCGTATTTAACAAATATCTCCAGTGATGTGGTCAGTTACCATGTACTCCTGGAGCAATTGGGGACCCAGCCTGAAGCATTCCCCCATAAGCATATATTTTTTAAATATAATGATTTATTTTTTTTAAATCCATGTGCATTTTGAATTCCATTCAATAAGTTATAAATATTTAGTTTAATATAAATATTTCTCCTCACTGCTCAAATAAGATTAAACCCCAGGCATCAGTGTATTTTTTAAATATAATGATTTATTTTTTTTAATCCATGTGCATTTTGAATTCCATTCAATAAGTTATAAATGTTTAGTTTAATATAAATATTTCTCCTCACTGCTCAAATAAGATTAAACCCCAGGCATCAGTGCTAGGTATATTCTGTGGCTCTGAGTACCCTCTGGCTCCCCATCACAGATGGTGTTACTCAAGGCTGCAAGGCACAGCGTTAAAGGATCTGAGTCATCGATATGTTTGTGTGAATTAATGATTCAGCTCTTTTATAGCTGAGGGCAAAGGGAAGACAGTATGAGGCAGGGAAGACTTAATAGGGGCCAACTAGTATTGTGTTTCCTTGTGGGACAAAGTAAAGCAGGTCTGGGGGAGACAGACAGAAAGAATACCCTTGTCATTTGAGACTAGCCAAGGTGCCCTTAGACTGAAGGTGAGAGAAGGTGTTTGATCTGGTCAACAGTTTTCCAGAGGATGGTCCAGCTTTGGCCTCTCCTCTCTTCATCAAGTTGGAGGCACTATGTAGAGAGGTCATCAATTCTTTTTCTTATTGGAAGCAGAGCTAGATTATCCTGAGCGTGGGGGATATCANCAGTTACCATGTACTCCTGGAGCAATTGGGGACCCAGCCTGAAGCATTCCCCCATAAGCATATATTTTTTAAATATAATGATTTATTTTTTTTAATCCATGTGCATTTTGAATTCCATTCAATAAGTTATAAATGTTTAGTTTAATATAAATATTTCTCCTCACTGCTCAAATAAGATTAAACCCCAGGCATCAGTGCTAGGTATATTCTGTGGCTCTGAGTACCCTCTGGCTCCCCATCACAGATGGTGTTACTCAAGGCTGCAAGGCACAGCGTTAAAGGATCTGAGTCATCGATATGTTTGTGTGAATTAATGATTCAGCTCTTTTATAGCTGAGGGCAAAGGGAAGACAGTATGAGGCAGGGAAGACTTAATAGGGGCCAACTAGTATTGTGTTTCCTTGTGGGACAAAGTAAAGCAGGTCTGGGGGAGACAGACAGAAAGAATACCCTTGTCATTTGAGACTAGCCAAGGTGCCCTTAGACTGAAGGTGAGAGAAGGTGTTTGATCTGGTCAACAGTTTTCCAGAGGATGGTCCAGCTTTGGCCTCTCCTCTCTTCATCAAGTTGGAGGCACTATGTAGAGAGGTCATCAATTCTTTTTCTTATTGGAAGCAGAGCTAGATTATCCTGAGCGTGGGGGATATCAGCACAAGATTGTTAATGAACATGTTTCCTGTAGATAATTATAGGAAAGGGAATATTGAAAGCACTTAAAACATTTCATTCTTTTTAATTCATTAATTATATTGCAATTATCCTATGCTCAGGAGCTGTTCAGGAGGCTGGATTCCAGCTATTCCTGCGAGACATCATGGGCAGAAATGAGGGCTGAGGGCTTGGGAAGAGAAAGCATGAGGAGAAAAGCTCATAAAAGGTTAACTGTGCAAATACAAGAAGCTAATTGGAAACCTCTTAAACAAAATCCAGGTTAATAAGAGTTGAAAAGAACAACACATCTCATTTATAATGATTATTATAATTATCATTGTTTCTCTACCTACATCAAAATTGCTGGCATTTCAATAGATCCGTCTTAAGCAACATGACTGCTCCTGAAAACACCTGGCCTTGATCTTGAATCAGAGGATTCACAGACTTTTAGAGATGGAGAAAATCTTAGGGATGATTGTGGACTGATGAGGACACAGATCTGAATGCTGCATCCTGCTCTGTCACATCCTAGACCTGTCCTTTCTTTCTCTCTTCAATTTCTTATATGACACATAGAGAGTTGTAAGTCAATTGGATCAACAGTGACTTACTGGACTCCTACCATGTGCCTGAGGTATGAGAATGACAGTGGGAAAATTGAGGTCCCTGCCCTCATAGAACTTTCTATGGGAACATGGTCAATTAAATAGGCAATCAAGACAGAGAAGACAGAGAAAGAACAAGGACCACGGGAGTTGCTAATACGGTCATGAGGAGGGGTGGTCAGAAGGCTTCCTGTGTGTTCTCTCCTCTGTACACATGCATCACATTAATAGCAATAGCCCAAATCTCAATGATTTCAGACTTCATATTTCTGGCTTTCAGAAATTTCAAGTTTCTTTCTTCCCCATGATTCCACTTAGGAAATCCTAATACTGAGAGGGGAGAGGGGAGAAAGTTGTTCTCATGTTTAAGCAATCAGAGCATAGCCAAAAGTTCTTCAGTTGGTTCACTGATCTTCCACCCTCTACTCCTAGCCCTCCGCTATTTATAGCTTCCTTCTCATTTCAA
>NW_007731248.1:70840-75325 GCF_000696425.1 Galeopterus variegatus | reverse complement strand
CACTGATCTTCCACCCTCTACTCCTAGCCCTCCGCTATTTATAGCTTCCTTCTCATTTCAATGGCAAAGCCACTACTAACTTCTTCTAAACTGCTAACCTCCATGCTACTCATCAATGACGCTACCCCCAGCTGCAAGGCACAGTGGTAGAGGACCAAAGTCATTGATCCGTTTGTGTGAATTAATGATTCAGCTCTTTTTTAGCTGAAGACATAGGGAAGACAATGAGGTATGAGGGACTCAGTAGAGACCAACAAGAATTTCCTGTTTTTTGAGAGACAGGGTAAAACAGGTCTCGGGAAGACAGGTAGAGAAAGTGTTCTTGGCATCTAGCTAAGTTGCCCTGAACCTGATATGTTTCTCACTGGCTCTATCATGTGAACTAGCTCATGTTGCCTCAATGGAAGATGATAGACCATGCGGAACAGAGATGAATCAACTCAGTTGTCCCAGCCAAAGCCTCAAATATGTTAGAAAAGTCCAGCAAAAATCAACAAAAACACTTGCAACTGTTTCATAGCTGACCCCAGACATGTGAGGAAACCCAGCTGAAACCAAAAGAACTACCCATCAGAGCTCAATGTAAATTACTAACCTGCAGAATCTTGAGCTACATAAATCACTATTGTTTAAGACATTATATTTTGGGGTGGTATGTTATGCAGCTATAGCTAACTGATACAACACTTGACTGTATTATAGATCAATTCAACTGAACCAAAATATTTTTAATACTATGTCCTTAGCAACAGGAGGCATAATAACGAATAAGACACAGTTCCTACTCATGGAAACTTATAAGCCAATGCCTCTTATGTGAAACTAAGCAATTTAAAAAACATGAAATTTTAAACTTTTATCTATGAAACACTAGGGTGTCTATGTCTAAGCCTCAGGGTGGTCTGTGGAATCCCTGAAAATGAATTACACTTTTGCATGCGTGTGCCTATCTACATTTTTTGAAGAGAGGTTACTTGGCATTACATCATGTTCTCAAAGGGATAAGTGCACCAGAAAATGTTGAGAACCACTTGATGATAATGTTATCTAAACCTATTCACACTACCCAACACTCACATCCGGTCTATTTAGGGGAACATTTCATTGCTTACTTATCCAATCA
Organism: Galeopterus variegatus; assembly: GCF_000696425.1. Taxonomy (NCBI): domain Eukaryota; kingdom Metazoa; phylum Chordata; class Mammalia; order Dermoptera; family Cynocephalidae; genus Galeopterus; species Galeopterus variegatus. The sequence continues at coordinate 74,202 of NW_007731248.1, read as the reverse complement.
GGAAGATGTCCTCAAGATGAGATGCTGCCAGAGGCCACTAGGGTTTATATGTTAGATGATCAGAGTGTTATACCTGTATTTAAAAAAGCTTTCAACAGATAATATTATCACTTTCTTGTCATAGAGGGTAGAACCTCAGTATGATCCAAAGCACATTTTCTTTGAAAAATGATGGACTTATCTGCGTTCACCTTTTGTTCACACCTACTCTAGGACTGGTAAATTTTTTTTCCCCAGGAGAAGAATACAAGGACATCATTTCCCATAGCCTCCCTCTTCTGGCAACTAACTCCCTTCACTTTAGCCAGCAATATAAAATATCTATATAACATATTCTTGTTTGAGGATTTCATTGAAATCTGTCTGAGATTAAGAATATTATAAAAAGAAGTTGGTTAAAGGTCACAAAGAATGATTACATTTTATAAAGATGAGTATACTAATTATCCTGATTTAGTCATCATGTATTGTACACAGGTATTTGATATTCAAATCTGTACCCCACAAATACATACAATAAATTGTTACAATAACAACAACAACAACAACAAAATGAATCATGAAAAACCATGATACAACATCTGATGTTTGGGGAGACAGTCCAATGGGCAGACTATTTTTCCCCTTCTCTAAATTACTGAGGTTTTCTTTGATTTTAGGTTGGATGAACAGAAAAAATGAGAGGAGCAGGGTGAAGGACAGAAGGTACCCTGAGTGACTGGAGAACCATATCTTATTTCCAGTTCTCCTACAATCTTGCTTAGCATCTTTGATCAAAACTATCATCTCTCTGAGCTTAGGTTTTTTCTTATCTGTAAAACTGGAATTCTAATGCATGGCCTGTCCTCATCACAAAGAAGCTGCTGTGCAGCTCAAGCAATACATATATGTGAAAGTGCATTAAAAATTGTAGAGTGCTACTAAACCTAAGGTTGGCCTCTTCTAGCTTGTATTTCTGTTATTCACTTGAAGCCTTATGCCTGGTCCTATGTATTTCTACCAAATTCTCATCTCTGGAGTTAACAATATCATACATCATTTAAAATACCATATGGACAACATCACTCACAAAATCAGGTCTTCTGGGAAGCCTTCTCTGACTCCTACCTGATGGCTAGAGTGGCCTAGTGTTCAATTCCTACAGTTTCTGTGCTTCCCTGGATTGTCATACTATAATCATTAGTCATATTTCTGCAGTAAGAGATGGTATAATTTAGTGGTTAACAGTGTGATCTTGGGAAACCACTGCATGGGGTCAAATCATGTAACAGCTGTGTAAACCTACACAAATCACTTAGCCTCCCATTGCCTCAGTTTCTCTCATAGGAAAATTGGGAATATAATAACATTGATATCTCACAGGTTCAGAGAGGATTGAGTTGTAATATGTTTAAAACGGTTCCTAGCATTTAGTGAACTATAAAGCAAACTCAAAAATATTGGCTAATATTATTAGTTCTGTGCTGTGCCAACTTGAAAGCACCTTTGGTGGTGGCAGTGGTGGGATATTTGCTTGTCCGTTTCCATATTTTCAATACCTATGGCTTGATAGGTGCTCAACAAATATTAAAAACATGCATACAGAACACAAATGTATAAATGATGTTGGGAAGAGCTATCATTCTGAAGGTAGTATACCTGTTTATGAGCAAATCCTTGCTCAATTTATAACTCCATGTGACACCTCTCAAACACATTATTTACCTCTATAACCCTCAATTTCCTCATCTGTTAAATAAAAGCAAAGGTCTAGATCATCAGTAATGACCATCCCATCTCCAGAGATTTATAAGATAGAATTATAGGGTGAGAAAAAGATGAGCTATTTTACCCAAAGTTTACTGGTGAGACAAACAATTTACATGGAGTATCTTGTCAGATCGTCCAAATGCATTATCAGACAAATGGGATTATGTCCATTTTATAAATATAGAAACTGACGAGGGGTCAGAAAGGTTAAACAGCTGTCCAAGATCACACAGCTAGAAAGTTGTAAAGTAAGTACTCAACCCAGTACTGACTGGTGTCAAAGGTGAGCCCTTTTCACTATTCTACCAAGAAGCAAGATATAAAAGTGAAAGATCAGGTACATGTAACTCATGCAACACCTTCTCTCCTCAAAGGGAAGCAGAGGCACTAAGCAGTGGGCAGGTATACTTAGAACAGGTGTGGGGAGAGCTGTCATTTGACATACACATTTAGACACATCAGCATCTGTGTTATTATCCAGATGGGGAGACATTAAGCAGGGGAGACAGTAGCAGCTACAACATTAGCCTTGAGTTAATTGCTATTTTGCTGTCCTTATGGAAGGAAACATCCACTGTACATATTCATGCAGCAAATGGAATTTATAAGCACTTCTTTGAGTTGGAAACCACTTGTCCCCTCCTTCCTGGAGCTAATCCAATGTCTATATTTAACCCAGCAGGCTGGGTGGCATCACATTTGGGTGATTATTTATAGATACCCTCATGCACGGTCTGCTGAAAAGCCATAGGGATTCTGCCAAGGCAGGAAGAAAGAATAGCTCCAGATGTGTGACTGCACAAAAATCCAGCCTGGTCCTTTGTCGGATAGGGATGTCTGGAAGCTCAAACATGCATGAGATCTTGGGTGTCTCTCCTTTTTATTTTTATTCGTAACTCCCACCATGAGGGACTTTATTCTAACATGTAGGTAGCTAGATCATAAAATCTTACTGTTGGAAGGAAATTTAGAATCACGAGCCCAGTCTCCAATCTGACATTTGAATCTTCTGTACAGTATTTTCATTCAATACATACTTATTAATTACAATCCTTACTGTTCGTCCTTTCAACACATAGTGATTGAGAACCTACACTGAGATCAGCTTTATGAGTGCAAAGATGACCCAAGATAGTCTTTGCCCTCAAGTTGCAATGGCTGGTTGGATGACAGATAGATGGAGATTTATAAGATATTTAAGATATACAATCAACAAAGAAAATGTTGTAATGGAAGAAATCACAGAACATGGTGTGATTGCCTGGCACACAGTGTCTGGTACAGATAAGAGCTCAGTAAATGGTAGCCATGGTTATCATTCCCATTACACTGCTGTGGCTGGAGGAAACTTTACAGCCAAGTCTGGAATATTAAGTTGGATTTCTCAAGGCAGAGAAGAGGGTAAATGGAAAGAATAAAACAATAGAACCACCTAAGGGAATGGTGAGAATATCAGACGGACTGAAATATATTTATCACATTGAGGAGTGGATGGAGATGAGACCAGAAAGGTGGATTGGGCCCATATGAGGGTACTCCAAAAAGTTCGTGGAAAAATGGAATTAAAAGGTAATACGAATCTTGATGAGCTTTTTTTTTTTTTTTTTTTTTTT